>NW_017731748.1:1107803-1114913 GCF_001890085.2 Hipposideros armiger
TTCTTTTAAAGACATCCAAAGGTTATGATGGGAAGATATTTATGTTCTGTGAAGGCTTTGGGTAGAATGCAGCATTTAGTTAAATACAACAGTGTTCCTATTTAATATAAGCATCATGCCTCTGGATGGAGACCTTAGAGGCATTTAGGCAAAATGCTCTCAAGATAACCATACCCGAAAACCCGTGTGTTTTCAATTCAGCACTTCACTGCTTTCTTTTTCCAAAATTTAATGACTATCTGGTCTAGCTGCAACTGAGGTGACTTTTATCTTCGGGAAAGGGGGAAAAAAAAACAACAAAAATACTGCACCTCTAAGTTTCCAATTTATGTACAATCATTAGATCCTTATTGCCTTCCCAGGTTATCCCAACATCAGAATATTCTATGTCAGTCATGATGTACTAGATTACATTTCTAGAAAGCAAGCAAATAAACCAAGTAATGAACCCCAAATCTTGGTAGCTTGAGGTGACAAAATTTCTCTTTAGTTCATGCCCTTGTTCACCCCAGTAAGCTGGAGGGGTCGGGCTGAGGGATGGGGGTTCCAACCATCCTTATTGATCCAGGTCCCAGAAGGATGGACCAGGCTAACCAGACATGCTCACCCTTTATTGGTCCAAGTAAGCCACACAGATGGCCACCTTGACTGTAAAGGATGCTGATGAATGCGACCTTAGCCTGTGCTTACGCAAGAGATACACTGAGCATGTATGTGTCTTCATGTCCAGTAGCCCTTAAGTGTCCAGAGATACTTCCTTCACTGAAAGTGCCCTTATCACCACTTCTCAGGATTAATTCAGTGTTGTCTATCTGGATTTTATCTCCAAAATTATAGAGATTATAACAGTGTTCATATATCATTACAGTACAAACCAACTGTGGTGAGTGGAAATGAGAAATCTCAGATCTCAAGTCGACATTTATGACTCCTATACAAATTACATTTTTTGGATAGACACAACAGAAATTGTAACATTTTACCTCGTGTGTGTGTGTGTGTGTGTGTGTGTGTGTGTGTGTGTGTGTATAAAATTAAGAGAAAAATTTTAGATTTGTAATTAGCTCTTAAAATTAAGACAACAGTTGGTTATTGTTACTAACAATGCTGCTTAATTAAATAATTGATTGAATTAGTTAATTGCTTGATCCGTTTTGGTCTTAGTGTGCTGGTACTCCCGAAGAGTTTGTCCTTTCCTTTGGTTGTTGCATGATAGAGGATATGTAGACCCAATGGAATGGCACAGTGTTCTGTCCACCTAAAATGTTAGAAGGTGAACCATGACTATAAACTTAATGGAGGTCAACAGACCGAGGTCATAAAAGGTACCTGAGGGCTGAAGAAAGCTCCCTGGAAACTGGGCCACAGCCTGGGCTCTTCATAGCCTTACATTGTAAGTCTTAAAAGGTCTGTGACTCAAAGGGAGAGAAAGCATATTCAAAGTGAATTAGATTAGTAACATGCATATCAAAGAATAGTGATAAATTGAGTAAAGGAGTTTGCTAAATAAGTGACTGCCCACTTGTATTTTTTTACATCAAAAATATTTTAAAGCCTTTGAATTGCATTTAATTCATTCCCATTTTAATCTTGTTTGGTATCATCTTTGAGCCCTTGAGATCAGAATTTTTCTTATATTCCTCTATATTGTTAGTAAGTTTCTGGTAGTAATAGACAATAAATAGTGAACATTAATACATTTTCTTGTTAAATTAGTGCTAAAAACTGATTTCAGGAAATGAGATAAATTTGTTAAAGTTCTTTTAAAACCATACGTGCCGTTTTCCTATTTTGGCCAAATCCACCTTAAAAGTCATTTTGCAGCTTGAGAAATTGCTAATCAAGTTGAATTTGTCTTTCAAAGTATGTTGTGAACAATAATTATTGTAAAAAAAAAAAGCAGCAAAGAAACCCTGTTTCTCTTTTGATGTTTTTAAAATTCTTCCATACCTTCATAATATCCTTGATGTTTTACAAGTTTCCACTCTAAAGGGAATGGAGAAAGGAATCATTAGAGTGATGAAAATAAAATAATTCTCTTTTTTCTAAATTTTCCTTAGAAAATATAAAAATACCTTAGTTTTTCTTTTTTAAAAAATAAATCTACATTCATATTCTATGCATAACGAAATCATTTTTATGAGTACACCTTTCCTCGGGAGAAAAAAACAAAACAAAAACAGTGGAAGCTGTTTATTTCAAGTTGCTTATTTATTTTTCCTCTCTATGACTTGGTTTTAGAATATTCACTCCAGTTAAATAAATTATAAATATTGCTTCTCCTACTCATAGCACATGACATATTATTACAAGCAAGAAGCATTGTCATGTAGTGACCCCAGCTAAGCTACCAAGTGAACTTCTCAAATGAAAACATTCAGATAGATTATGTATTTATGAATAAAAAATAAATTTGCTTTTCAGGGAGTTTGGCCGCTGGAAAGTAAATAACCTTGCAGTTGAGCGAAGAAATTTCCTTGGCTCCCCTCTGCCTCTTGCCCCTGAATTCTTCCGCAACATAAGACTTTTGGGACGCCGACCTACCCTTCAGCAAATCACTGAAAACCTTATCAAGAAATATGGGACACATTTCTTGCTCTCTGCTACTCTGGGAGGTACGACTCTTTGCAAATACTTGTGCCTGTGTGTGCTTGTGTGTAAAACTGTATAAAATCAAGGAGATGTGTTGATTAATCTGGGGAGCTGCTGTTTGAATAGATCTAGGATTCATTCATTAAGTGAGTCAACACATTTATTGAGTTATGACTAAATGCCTCGGAGGGTGTTCACCACAGTGAAGTAGATAGGTGCCACTTATTCTGCCTGAACGCAATTTACAACCTAATAGCATACATTAAATATGGGCATAGTTTTTACACTCTGTAATACCAGGTGATGTGCTAAATTGTGTTTAAAAAATGAATGATAGGCAATGAGGTTTCATGTGGGGGTCAATTGCTTAAGTTTATAGACATTGGGAGAGATTTTCTGGAGTAAATGTTGAAGGTCTAAAATTACCTTTTGTTAGCACCGTTTTAATATTTCTGATTGTGGTTGATATATGAAAAGAGTGATAAATATTAATTGTGATGCATAATACGACAGTAGAGGTTAATAGTATAACTTCTTCCTCCATCAATTTATAAATTTATAAAAATTAAGAAAGCTAGGATTTAATATCATCTGATACATGTTTTATTATGGCGATATATAACTCAGTCTTTTCAATGCACTTAAATGATATTTTGGGATGTAATATCCGAGAGGAAAAATAGGACATTTTCCTAAAACTTAATTTTAGGATATTTTAAAATTCCAGAGTTTCCCTGTATTTAATTTTGTGTATGACTTTAAATAATGGGCCAGCATTCCATTTAGAAATGTACGTTACGCTTTCCTGGAGTGAACAGCATTGGATAAAACTGAACAGGAGAACCGTGGAAATAGTGACTTTTCCTTTCATTTCCCCTGCCAGTCCAGTCTGTCAGCAACTCATGTCAGCTTATTATTCCAGAATATATATCTAGCTCTTTCCTGACTTCTACCCCGAAATCCCCAGACCAGGTCATCATCACCCTGTGTCTCCCAGAATATTCCTACGGTCCATCTTCTACACAGATCTTCTAAAAACTTGAAACAGATCAAAGTGTTCGTTTTCATTAAAACCTGTAACTATCCACTTGAAATAATATCCACATGTCTTGTGATGGCTTAGAAGGCGCTCTGTGAATGATCTGACACTGGCCTTCATCTCAGACCTCATCTTTCTCTTTCCTCATCATCCTCCATTTGTCAGCTACAAATGGTCTTTGCATTTTTTCTGCTCAAATTTTACGTTCTCAGGTCCTTCCTGACCATCTTATCAGCAATAGTGTCCAGTGGACCCCTGATATTCTCTACTACATCATGATCTTACTTTGCATTCTCTATAGTGCTTATTATTATATGAAAATGTTTTGTTGCCTGGTGTGTTTGTCATTCCTGCACATTTTCCTTAAAACAGGGACCTTGCTTGAATTTGCCCCCACTTTGCCCCCATAGTTACAATAGTGCTTGGCACATGATCGGTTCTCCATAAATATTTGTTAAATGAATAAACAAGTGAAAGTATACTTTGCTGGGAGGCTGAGGTTGTCCAGCTCACTAAATAAATCTCAAAAGTATGATATATACTGAAGATAACTGGGATCTAATTCAAGAAGAAGGCTAAGTGGAAAAAGCAAATCCAGAGAACAAACAGGTCCGTTAAATAAAGATTCAGAATTGGAGCGAATCAGGCCCCGAGCAAGGCGTGGAGAGGTAGGAAAGGTAGGCCCCGGGGCACGTTGAGGAAATGGAAGTTTGCCGTATCATCGTAGGGATTCAGAGGTGACAGATGTAGGTGGTTCAGGTACCCAGAAGAGACTGGCCCTGAATACATGCTATCTTTCCATTACCTTCCACCATAAATGAGTAACACTAAAATCAGACAAAGAGATCTGACAAACCTGGTGTTGAATCCTGACTCCGATCGTCTTTTAAATTTTTTAATCAATGGGGGAGATTTAAAAACTAGGAATTACTCTGATATTTAGTTTCTTTTAGTAGAAAGGGGGAGAGAAACACCCGTGTGACGGGGGTCTCTGGAAGATTGGTATAAATGGAGGACAATGTTTTTAAGGTAGTGTGGATAGCCGAAAAATTACAAACTATCCCAATAATTGTGAAAATGTATTCTGCGAAAGCGATGTCTATTTGACTTAGTAATGTCAATGACTTAATGCAATAACACCTGAAGTAAAAGTAAAAAATGATTTTTATAACTTCTCACTTAAAAAAAATCCAGTGGTTCTGAAAGACATGTAAGGCTTTGCTACCATTATATCAAGAATGTGGGGTACCCAGAAGAATTTCAGAACATAACATATATCCTCCAAAGAAGAAAGGAAGGAACAGAGGGAAGACAGACAAGTCAAAGAGGAGACATTTTTGTTGTTTAGTATGAAAATTATGGTCACCTTTTGATTTGTTTCACTGTTTTGGCATTATGGATGCTGCATTTTGGCCTTAAGATTAGTGTTTGTTTTGCAGGTTTTTTTGTGAGATTAAATCACTTTTTCAGGTTGACTATTCCAATGATTACAAAATGCTCTCTCCAAGTTGTTTTACTTCAGTTATCTAGAAGTGTTGTTCAAGCATTTTTTTTTAAAGGGGGTGGGTAGAATTGCTACACCCTAACTCACCTTCTAATCTCTGAATGTTTCTGCAATTTAATGTTCCTGGTATTTTCTGTTGGAATTAATCTTCTTCTCTAAATGTTACTTATATTTCTCTTCAGGAATACCCATTGGGCGATGTTAATAATTTAGCTAAAATGCATGAAATTATTTAAGTAGCTGAAGGATATAAACTATTTGCAATTAACATGTATACCAGGTTGGTTTCAGGCAATTTTTAAATTATTGCTGTTGTAATTACACTGAACCTTTTTTGTTGCTAGACGTATATTTTAGCTTCATATGTTTTACCTGATTGAAGATAAAATTGTATTACTCCTTTTTTTAAAAATTGAGATTGGTGGTATTTAACTTGAGCTAATTCTTTCTCACTCTCCTTAATTAAATAAGACTAAGGAATAACTCTAAGGCTAACAAACTGAAGATGTCATATATATATATATATATATGCAAACATTTCAAACAAAAGCCAGTTATTTTATAACTAGATGCCTCCTAGCTAGATTTTCAACTAAATTTAAACATTACTTTAAAATAAGTTCAGTGTAAAATACTCACTACCAGTATTAAAGTAATGAAAGGAAATAAACAAATAATGTTTTGTTTTATCCCCCAAGAGTTGTTTCGTGCATCATATTGACTTATGCATAAAACTTTGGATAGCATATTTGAAGCCTTTAATGGGATATTTTATGATAGATAAAGCCAGTGATTGAATTATCTTCCTATAGGGACAAATAATTACAAAAAAAAACTTCTTCATTATATATAATTTTTCCCATTTATTTCATCTTATAGCTTCCAGACTATTTATCAATATGAAATTCAGTCTGATTCTCTTTGGATAATGATATGTAAACACCATCACTGTTTAAATAGCTAAATAAGCTACTCAATTTGCAGAATCAATCTTGAAAAAGATTACAGTCCTAGGGTATATTGATTTTTAGCTATGGAATATATTTCATGACTGTTTTTATATTTTATTATAATAAATAGATGGCAAATCCTGAAATAAAAGTATATCTGTATACTGAATATAAAAATACAAAAAAGAAAAATGAGTGACTAGAGGGGAAAAAAAAACTTTAAATTTTTGGGGCTTACTGGGGAGAGAAAGGGTGTGCTCTAAAAAACACAAGACCTAGGTTCTGGATCAATGAAAAAGGACTAAGGAAGGTAGGGACCAAAATTTTCATTTAAAAATGTATAAGAATGTTATAACAAACTATTTCTAGTGATTTTAAACATGACCTGATCCTCATCTCCAGAATTACACAGATTTGCCCAACCAGTTACACTCGTATCCCTGAGCCAGGACAGTGACAGGAGCCTGTGTGTGTCACATACATAGGAGGCTCAGGTCTCTAAAGCCCAAGGCTGTAGCCTCAGAGGGACGTGCTCTCTCTTCCAATAGCACATCCTGAAGTGAAAGAGGAGGAAGAGGTGGGTCTACTCACGCCAGCCCCTCCCCTTCAGTACACCACCTGTCTGTCAATTCTGCACCTTCCTGGGCAGAGTTAGCAATGCAGGGACCATAAGAGGTTTGGGGAAATACCTTCCCATGAAAGGGAAAGCAGGCAAAGGTACTCTTTTTCCCGATAGAGATATTTATTACAATTGGACCAAAATTTATTCTAAGAGCAAATAAGTAATATAGTGATTGGTTCATTTGCAATTTCTTTGTTGTTTCATGTTGAGTAACAGAAAAATCAGTCCAGTTGGACCACTGGCTGTGAATGCAGAGTTTTAAACCAAAATTACATTTTTAGTGGAAATAATTACCTTTTTAAATTTTTTGTGGGTATTTTTTTTTTTTTTTTTTTAGCTGAGCCATCCTGCTACCTGTTGGCAGCTCAGCGGCTGCTCAGCTCGGGCTGGACTCGAACCACTG
>NW_017731748.1:1115848-1159286 GCF_001890085.2 Hipposideros armiger
ATATATATATATATATATATATATATATATATATATATATATATATATATGGAATGCTTATTCTGTTTTAAGAAAAAGAACTGGAAGGAAAAGAAATATTTAATGAAACTTCATATCCCACAGAATCATTAAAATAATGGCACAGAAGGGGAAAAAGACTGCCATACTGGTATTTAAAACTAAATATTTACTCATACTACTTAATATTAGTTATGTTGGTTCTGTGCTCCGTCTCCCTCTCCCTCTCCCTCTCCCTCTCTCTTCCTTCCTCCCTCCCTCTCTCTCATGTTTCTCTGATAAAGAAAGTGAACATTTTGAAATTAAAGCAATATTGTTAATTAACTTTTCATTGTTTATAAAACATTTGTCTATTAAAATGACTTGAAACCATATATGTAAATAATAATATAGATAACAAAGAAGAAAATGAGATTAAAATGGCTATGTCAGTTGATCTTAATTTAGTTTATTTTAGTTTCTTAATTTAGACCTTAATTTGTTTTCCTGGCAACTAAATCAAAAGATAAATGTTAGGATTGAGAATTTTATAAATTTGGTTATATTTTTCTTATTCTTCTCTATAGCACTCGGCTAAGGTAGATAAATCTCTGTCCATGTGTTTAGCAGATATGTACCCAATTACCTATAACAGTTAAATACCCAAGACCTTCCTTAAAGGAGCACACAGGTCATTGATAAAGATGGACATTTAACTGGTAATAAGTTTTACCATGATTTACAGCCTCATTACTCGAGTGTGGTCCATGGTCCAAGAGCATCAGCACCACCTTGGAGCTTGTTAGAAAGGCAGAATCTCAGATTCCATCTCAGATTAATGAATCAGAATCTATTATTAGATTAACAAGATCTCCAGGTGATATATATGCACATTAAGCTAGAACCGCACTGTTTAGAGTTGCTATATAAATGCAGACTGTTCTTGAGTGTTCCAGGAATCACCCTTCTGAGACTTAATCTTACCAACATAATAGCAGGAGCCTGTTAACTATGCAACACAAAAATGTTCATGATAGCATTGTTTGTAAACAGCTCAAAATAGAAGTAACTTAATTGTATTTCACTCAGGGTAGATTCATTTCATCTAACCTTGAAACTATTTATTTCCAATTCCTCTTTGTTCACGTCATTTTCCCATAGAGGATGTTATGTGGTATGTGGGCAATTTTGTTTAGACATGTTTTAGACGTTTTTGGGAGGTAACAGTTAGTAATTATAAGATCAGTTGCTTTCCTTTAGAGTGTTTTGCAAAACATGTTTCCTTTTCGAATCTGTGTAAGTCTAGCTACTTCCTTCCCATAATATCTTGCAGATAGATGCCAATTGGTATTAAGCCAACATGTCTGTTTTTTTTACCGCCTTGTATATATTAGTCTCTGCTTCTTGTTGGAAGTCTATTTTTCTAAGATTTCTTTCCCCCTATATCTGTTTGTTTCTAAAACACTGTCTTGTTTCGTACAGTACTCTGTTGGTGGAAAGATAGACATCAGGACTCAAACAGTTTAGCATGTTAAGTTAAGGAAGGAAGATCACTAGTAGTAAAAACAATGTGAAATATAATTCCGAAAGGACAATAATACCCAAAACATGGTAACACTGTAGTACAAGGGATCTGCCATTACCAAAAATAGAATAACATTTTTTGAGCTAAAAGGGGACATGAAATGTAAAATTACATGTAAACTATCTTTGCAATAGTTCTTTCTGTGAGAAGGATTTCTCCTCAAATAGCAGCAGTCCTTTGTAAGTAAAACTCATGAAAAAGAAAACCATACTCACAATAAGATCTTCAAGTAGAAAGAAGTTAAATGACCAGAAAGACATTGGCCATAAATGCACTTTTTTTTTTCTAGGTGGGATGGTAAACATTATAGGTCAGTGGACTAACCCAAGGGCAGTAGCAATAATAAACTAAACTAAATAAATAAAAATAATTAAAAAATGAAATAACATAAAATACAGCCAACCTGTATGAGTTAGCTTCATTGCAGAGGGTGAAACAAACTGAAATCTCAGTTGATTATAATTGTATGGTTGTGCCTTTGGAATATTACATGTTTTGACTGACGATCTCCTGTGATTCTGCCCTGGGTGTCTCCTAATTCTGGGAATCCAGCTGACGAAGGCCCTTTTTTGGAACATGCGGTCTTCCTGGCAGGGAGAAAAGCAAAAGACCAGCTGTAACCTTGCCACGGCTCTCAGAATTTGTCCTAGTACATGGCGTATCTGGTGTGCATGTACTCTACTGACCTACACATCTTCCTTTCCAAAACCAGGTTAAAAGAATTCATCCATGGACCATTCATAGTTCTTCTCTACAGTGGACCTTTTACCCATTGATGATGGTGGAAAAAATAATACAATCTGCCTCATCATCATTACTGAATTATCCTTTGGATTCTTTTGCTCATTCTGTTATCCATTGTTTTCTTTTTAATCCTACCTTTTTGTAACTATATAGATGAGACTGCAAATTAAGAAAATCCAAATGAAAAGATAATAGCATGAAAGGTCTTTAATTTCTGTCCCTCCTGGACACAACATAGATGATTTGAAATTCAGGACAGAAATATGCATCATTGTAAGGTCCACAACATGTCAGACGTTCTTAATCCCTTCCTATGAATTGATCATAGGATAACATTAAAGTCATATTTTTTTTGTTTTATTGTCCTGTTTCTCATACTCTATGAAAGCATCCTTCAATATGTGCATTTAATGTCCATCAACTAACAGTATTTTAGTTGTCAATGACACAGCTGCATGATTTCTATGTGAAATAATCACATGCTTTTATATCCATAATCATTAATTCTTTTTACTTTCTAACAGACTCAGATGTTGAATGGTTTTCAAAATCACATTTAGTTTTTCTAACATAACTGGATGTCCTTTGGAAGTCATGTCATACTTTTGAACTGCAGCTGGCTTAAAAATATATGAATGAAAATGACATTTGAACAAAAATTTGTAGTTGGGTGAATAATATCTCAGTTTTCAAATCTGAATATTTTTATTGACATAGAATTCTAGTGTACTTTTATAACTGAATACTTGAGAGAGCTTTACAATTAAAATTCAGGATGCATTCTTCATTCTTAAGACTGACTGTACAAGCCAGAAAAAATGTGAACACCATAAACATTACAAAAGCATTGCTGTTGTCTATAATTAAAATAATAAACAGCCCCCACTCTACCCCCCCCTCCAAAAAAAAGAGATTATTTTAGAGGTAAAGAAATAGGCTGATTTTCCATTTATATTGAGTGGCAGTGTCAAAGTCTCTGGCCTATTGTTAAGTAAGGGTTTAAAACTAGCTAGTCATAAAACCTAAAGGAACAATTGTGCTGATTTGAATGGCCTCACCTGCTTCATGGTGGGAAGGCTTTTGCGCACATGGACTCATATTCCACATTAGAGAAGAACCATAAGCAATTTATGACTCTACTCTCTTTATCCGGTTATTGGAAGGGATAACCAAGTACTGTTTTTAATAAGCCCATATATCTTGATTACAAGATCCACCTGCAACAATTTTGACTAAGTTTGTGTTCCTGTGGTGAAACTCAGTATCTATGAAACGCTTGCTTGTGAAAATTTGAAATCTCCTCACTTACTCTTAAGCCCTCATAAAAGAGGAAAGGAGAGGAAACCAACATTTATTGTATATGTAATACATATGAGTTCTGCCAGCCTGTATAGAGGAACTAGCAATATATTGTTTAATCTACTCAAACAGTTAAGAGAAGGATATCGCCTCTGTTTTCAAGATGGGAAGGCTAAGGTCGACCTTCACCAAAGCCCCACAGCCACCAAGTGGAGGGACTGTGGGCTCTCGGGATCAGCCCTCACATACTCCTGACCCCAAAACTCATGCTTTCCTTTCCCTCGTGATATCATGTTTTCTTCAAATTAAAAAAAAAGAAGGTAAACAGTAGAATTAGTAATAAAAGTGTAGTAAAATTTACAATTTCTGTTCCTTTTTCAGTGTTATCTATTATTTGTATATTTATTCTCCGAGTAGAAGAAAGAAAACACATTTATCTGTGTTTATCACTTTAGAAAGGTGGAATTTTTGAAACACAAAGGAAATATTGTTTAAATCTTGGGTATATAGGGAATGAGAATGCCTCTTATTCTTGATGGTGATTATAGATCATTATGTCTCATTAAACATAATATTTATTTTATCATTCATATTGTTCCAAGGGACCACTCTGAACTACTGATGTCTAGCTCTTGTTAGGTGTCGTTTTCCCCACTGGATCACGTGTCAGTTTAACATTTGCAAACTATTTTTTAAATAAAATTAGTTTTAATTCACTTTTTAAATATGCACATGCTACTCCTCTATTTTGGGGTGAGTTATGATTTAATTGAGGTTCTATTAAGAAACAAATGTGTTGGAATATTTCACCTGAAGAATGAAGACATATAGAGGGATACAGTACTTACAGGGCTATTTGGGGGAGATGTTTACTTGCTGTACGTGCATGCAAACTGGGGCTAATGAATTTGTAAAAGACGTAGAAGGGCAGGCTTCTGTTCATCACAAGTGAGACGGAATAGCTAAAATTAGCAGAAATTTCCAGATATGGAAAGAGTTTCTTGATGCAGTACTAAGGAATTGTGGTGAATAAAAGAGAAGAACAGCATGTTCACAACTTTTGTATTCTTCCTGTATTCTAGTCATATTCTGAACCCTTTACAGATAGTATCTGTTGCATGCTGACAGCTGCTCTTTGCAGAAAGAATACTCTGCTCATGTTATACAAGAGGAATCTGAGTCAAGTTATAAATTCAAGGTCATTCAGATACTAAATAGAAGACAGCATTTGAACCCAAATCTGTTTTGGCACTAGTAGTTGGCACACTTACCTCTAAACTGTCATAATGAATTCTAATTTTTCTCTTGTTGCCGTACCTCATAATCTAATGACAGAATCCACTCTAGGGGTCTGATTATCTCTTCTCCCCAACAACATATAGTTTTGCAGTTAATGGTAGATACCTGCAGTAATGGGAAAATCCACTACTATGCAAAGAGAGACATAGTGAAGATGAGACTCGTCACATATGCAAAGTCTTTCTCGCATCTCCAGAAGGCAAAACTCATGTCCAGTATACTGTTTGAACCAATTATTTTAAATTTAATATGATATAACACTGAATTGGAGAAAATAGTTGAAAATATTTTTTTAAATAGGCAGTTCAACTCCTGTATAGAAGCTAGAAAACACTGAATGCAGTGAGGCTGAACTTGGCTATTCAGATGTATTTTCTAAATGGAATTATCTGAGATTATCAAATCATACATAATATCATTTAGGTTATACTATTAAAGTCATGAGCTTACTAATTACTTAAGAAAATTGAATTACAGATAAATATGTTTTAAACGTGGGCCAAACATAGAATGAGTTGTAATCACCCATGTCATTATGATTTTTTCTTAAGTGAAAATTTTCAAACGTGCTCACATAGACTTGTACAGTCAAAGCCCGTGCACAGAAATGTAACCATGTATCCTATAGAAAACCATACAACCGTTACTGATGTTCGTGCTTACAGTTAGGCTACACAATGAAGTTTGCTGATTTTTGTACTTTATTTACCCTCACAGTAGATTCTAAAAATGGATGTCATTTTTTTTTACTAACAATATACGTTGAATAGGATTAACCTCTCTTTTTCATTTTTAGAGATTTTTCTATTTGACTTTATTTTTACAGATAGAAACTTTTTTTTTTTAATGTTTCCAGGTTTAAACACTATAGCCAGGTTTATTTGGAGTAGTTTTTCTTTGAAAGGGCTTTCCTCCATCCTCTTACCTCATTTTTCTTTTAGTTAAATGTTCATATAAGTCTTTAATTAAATCTTTCCAGTGTTTTTTATTTTGTTTGTTTTCACAAATTAGATGTAGATATAGATAAATAGCTATATTTGTATCTTCTTTCTTATTGAAAAAAGTACCACTTGTAAACATAGTTTTATTTCCTTTGCTTCGATCATACTGGTGTGTAGAAACCATCCTCACTTTTTTATGGCTGCACAGTATTCTACTGTATGGATATAACATAGTTCATTCCTACTGATGAGGTATTTGTATTGTTCCAAATACTAACAGTATAGCCACCATGAGGAACCTTTTGCATATTTTAGCCAGTGTTCCTTTGGGATAGATTCTTAAAAGTAGGATTGCTGAGTCACTCACTACTCTTGCCCACTTTATAGTTCTATCATTTTGCATTATCATCATCAACATATCAGAAGGCCTGTTTCTGTCCAGCTTGCCAGCAGTTTTGCCAAAGTTGTCAAACTTTTGGAATTTGGCAAATTCCATAATTGTGATACAGCAGTATACTTTTAATTTTTACTTCTCATTATTGTAACCTACCTATATATCTTCTGTAGTTTCTGCTCTGTGAAAAGTGTCACCATTAAAACAACTCTGCAAGTGTTAGTCTTTAGCTCTCTATAGTATTTTTCTTTTTCTCATCTAATAAGTTTTGGTCTGAATCCTCTAATACCTGATACCCCAATTAACTTTGCTTCCTTTTTATTTACATTTACCAAGATGTATTTTCCATTTTATTTTTAACTTATGCCTCCAGATGTCTTAGTCCATCTGGACTGCTAGCAAAATACCACTGAGTATTATAAACAGCAGAAATGTATTGCTCACCGTTCTGGAGGCTGGAAGCCTGACATCAAGGTGCCAGCATAGTCACGTGAGGGCCCTCTTCTGGGTTGCAGACTTCTTGTATTTTCACTTGGCTGAAAGGGCAAAGGATCTCTCTGACCCCTCTTTTAAAAAGGCAGTAATTCCATTGCACCTCCTAAAGCACCTCCTAAAGGTCCCACTTTCTAATCCCCATCATCTTTGGGGGGTTAGGAATTTAATAAGAATATTTGAGAGACACTAGCATCCAGACCATGGCACTCGCATATGCCATGGAACTGCATTATGAGTTCCTAGACTATCATAGCACCATTGTGCTTTGGACGTCGGTGGAGAGAATGTTTGTTTTGCTACTCGCTCACAACTTGGCTCCTGAGTGAATCTTTCTCAGGTTCATTGGTCTTTGCGAGATACATTCACTCTGATAAAGATGAACTGGCGCTTTAAGAGACCTGGTCCAGGAGCTCGGAGGTCTATGCACTGGAACTGGGCTTTCTGTCACTCTGTAGTCCTGGCTTCCTGTTAAACTCTTTGGTTCTCACTTCCGGGATGGGGGGGGGTGTATATATAGCAGCCATCTTAGCCTGCTGCTCACGGGCAGCCTGAAGTGCAGGTTGTCGGGCTGCTGCAGCGGGTTTTGTTTTTCTTTCTCGAATAAATCCCTCTTCTTGGCGGACGACATGGAATATTGTTTGTCCAGTCGACAACTCAAGTTTCCCAATTAGCTGATCCTCTCTTTCTGGAGGTAAATAATTGTTGGGAATTTGTTTGTTTGTTGAGCAATTTACCTACATAGTCTGTTTTCTTATTGCTTTCAGCTGTTTCCACTGAAAGCTGTTTTCACGCGCACACAACCTATTGCTGTTGGTAATTTGACCCACGTGTGTGTGTTTTTGAGGGGTATTATTATGTTCCTTCAGCTATTCTAGTTAGTCTGAGGGATTTCCGGTATGCAGGTTAGGGTCCAAATACAAACCGAGGATGTGATTTTTCAGACATAATATTGTTGACACCTTATCTCTGACATCAGTTGACTTGACCTCTTGCAGAAATGTTTGAGCTTGGGTAGTCACCTCGGCTATGTCATATTAAAATTGGTATTATTTGGAGAAGAAATGCAGACTATTCTGCTAGAAAATCTTATTTGGTATTTTATAAAACTAGCTTTTCAGTTTGTAAGTGGGCACAATGCCATCCGGACAGATGGATTTTTGAAAGGACAACAAGCTTCTTGTTTGACAATTACATGCTAGGTGAATATCCAAGAATACGGAAGTCTGAGGATGGCTAGTCCTTACTGTTAAACTTAAATGACATTGATATATTTTTTTTGGTTAACATTTGAACATTGAAAACTGCAGCTTAGTTGTAATATACTTTAAATGTCACCCTTGAGAATCCATTGTCAGTACCTAAAGCGTCCTTGGATGGTAATGATTTCCATAGAGCTTCTTAACACACAGTATTTTAATATACCATATGTAGGCAACCCCTGAATTTAACATAATTCTTACATAACTATAGATGCATACATATATATATTTTTTCCCTCTGCATTTTGAAGGTTTAATTGAAAACTGGCAATGTTTAGTAATATGCTTAGTCATGTTTCCATTCGTCATGCTGATCTGTGGCAAACATTTTCGCATAAATACACTTTTATATTATGCACCTTTTGTATTATGCACCCCCACATAAGTTCATTTTACATATTTTCTTATCTTAATTTGCTTTGGGGCCACATGAGCATTAGGCAAGCTACACTATATGAGAAAGTTAATAAAATCTACAGAAATTGTTCCACAAAATCTAGCTAGTCAACATTGACTAAATATGTATGTACAACTGTCAATACTCCAAGTACTTTTCTAGGCACATGGGAAATAACTCATGAACAACAAAAAAGTAAAGTCTCTTGCCCGTTTGTTTATCACTTTTTTGTTTCATTATGTTAGTAATTTTTGCTTCTTTCATCAGCAAATCATTGAAAAATTGATTTTAAGTGGAAAAAAGGAATAATGTTAAATGTTATTCGTGCAGGAGAGGAGTCACTCACAATCTTTGTGGACAAGAGGAAGCTGAGCAAGCGATCTGAGGGAAGTGATTCCATCACCAATAGCTCTTCGGTCACCCTGGAGACGCTGCATCAGTTGGCTGCCTCCTATTTTATTGACAGGGATAGCACCCTCCGGAGACTTCATCACATTCAGATCGCATCCACTGCCATAAAGGTACGAATGGGGTACCCCCAACTTATGTCATACCATTATGTTTCCTGTCTCTGAAATCCATTTCTATATATTTGCATATCTATCTCACTGATTTAAATAATTGTGTTCCAAAAATATTTTAACATTTTTCCTTGTGAGTTATGTAATATATTTAAGATGAAATTGTGTGCGTCTTGATGTAATTTTTTTAGCTTGATAATTGGGTCAAAGTTTTTCATGGCCAAATGTTAACTAACATACGGTCAAATTGTGTCAGTGCATCCAGGTAGGTACACAGACGCCCTCACAAAGTGTACATGGCTAAAAATGTTGTTTTAATAACACTAAATTTTTTTTTTGCAAATTTTCATGTTTTAGTTTATGCATTTAAAAACATTATCCTGATGAAGGGCTTTATTAGAGTCAAAGTGGTAAGTGACAGAAAAGTCATTAAGTCCAGCTTTAAGCAGTATTTTTCCCAAATGTTTTTAAAATACAATTAACTACAAGTATTTGGTTATAAGTTTCTAGAAGTGAAGATACACCATAATCTAGAATTAGTGGATAAACTCTATGTTTTCACTAAAATCCCTTGCTTCATAGTATACTAAGGTTGACTTTACCATACTTGAGAGAAAAGGAGAATAATATTCTTTTAATTTAACAGAGACAGCACATGCGCGCGTTTCTGGTTTTCAAAATAATAGACTTTTTGACATGTTTCTCTGGCAGTGTAGGTCAACTATTCTCTGTGTTTGGCCAATGGCCATTGCAAAACTCACAGGCCAAAGAGTCTGCACAGTGTGATAGTGAGGTCCTGGACTAAATTAACAAGCTCAAAATAAAATATAAAGAATGTTTTTTTGTGTTCCGACTTTAAAATCATGTTTGTTTGTTTTCTTGTTTTTTTGTTTGTTTGTTTTTGGTCAGTTAGTAGAAAAATTTGTACTTCAATATGTGGGAACACTAGGTAAAATGAGCCTAAGATATATCTTTTGTGTATGATACACAGGAGAGAATAAAAGCTGATATATTGGGTTGTCGGAAAAGTCATGATGTATTTTTTCTGTTTTTTGTTGCAAAAATGTGTCATGTCTTTTCTGACAACCCAGTAGAAATATCCTTAGCTTAAAAGTAACGCAAATAATACTGTCCTTCAATATTGCCAGTTGATGTGGCTGGGAACAAAAGGTTTCTGTAGATGTCAGTTACACAATTAGAGTTAGTGTACTTCAGACTGGAGTACTTAATGTTGTATTGAGTAATCAGGTAGATAAACAGTATTTATACTGTACAGATAAAAATGTAGCCAGCACAACCGAAGATGTTTTAGTAAATTTCACAGTATTATAAGGTAGGCTATTGTTAGAGATATTTAGCTTGAGGTTGCTGAGGGGAAATAGATTTTTTTCAGCAATCAATTTCAATGATATAAACAAGAACTTAAAGTGCATTTTCTAATAGAAGACATGATTGTTGTAAGTGTGTTTATTATATGACTATTGATTTCTTTGCTCAGCACCAAGTAGAATTATACAATAGAGTTTTCATACACATGCTAAGAAAGATTCATTGACATTTCATGTGAAGACTCAGTGGATATTTGTACTCTCTTCTCCCACGAGAGAGGTTGTATCACAAGAGACAGGTGTCAGTGGTGGGACCTGCAGTATGCAGGCATGGTTCTTAGACCCTGGTGACACTACCAGGAGTGACAAGACTTCGTGAAGCTGATTGTCTGGCCGTGTGGTCGAAATGAGACCCAAAGGAGAGTGACTTTATGAGTGATCGAAGAACAGCTCTGGAGGAGAGAAAGGAGTAGCCTGGACTGTGGGAAGGTCAGGGTTCTCTTGAGGGGGCTACAGGGTATGCCCATCATCCAGTAAGTGGGAAGGGGTTCCAGAGCACATGATGGACATATGTTAAAGGGTGCGTGGAGTGGCTGCGGATGGGAACAGTGGGGCTTTAGATCAAGCACAGGAAACCGAGGAGAGTATGAAATGATACAAGGATGGATGATACAGACAAATAGAGTCATGTGCCACCTAACAATGCTTCAGTCAACGAGGGGCTGCATTCATGACAGTGGCCCCTTAACATCGTAACTGAACTCCCTGCTGCCTGGGGATGCTGTAGGCATCATGAAAACCTAGCCCAGGGCATCGCTCACGTGCTGCTGTGAACGGAGCGCCTGTGCTGCCGGCCGTATAAAAGCATGCACACACGATTCCCACCGGAGGTGACGCCCTCTAGGTTTGTGAGCCTACACTCCATGACCACATGACAAAATCGCCCCCGCACACGTTTCTCACAACATCCCCCACTCTAAGTGGAGCCTCACTGTACACATACCTTGTGCTGTCACTGAGGAAATCAAAGGACACGAGGAACGTGCCGCTGGCGACAGCATGGCTAAAAAGATAGTCACAGAAGCACATAGGGGGTGCAAGACTGACGTGGGGTGGGGGGGGAGGGCACCTAGACTTTTCAGGTTTAATTTAGGATAGACTGGAGTTCTCTTCTGGCACGGTTGTAATATTACGTGACTCTGGTCCAGGGTCGGCTGCAGCCTGAAAGCTCGGGGGAATGCTCTGCTGAGGTCTGGTGTCCACTTGCACTTGGGCGTCCGCAGGCGCCTTGCACGCATGCGCACTGGATGTGCCCGTGCATTTTTCTCGGGAGAGTATCCTTTATTCTCATTAGTTAGCAAACGCGCCCCTGCCCAGATAAAAGGTGTCTCTCCTCAATTATAAGAGTATAATTGCTTAGATGCAAATTAACAGGGTAAGAAGAACTGAGTGGGTGGGAGTGTGGTCTTGTAGTAATAGGGGGAATCCAAAGCATTCCACTGCTGAAATCCTTTATATCTGAATATATAATTCAATGCAAAGTATTGTAATGTATTTGAAATCAAGAGCTTAACTCCTTTGCTAAATCCCTAAAGGTTCATGCATGGCCTTTATATTTTAAAGATTCAAACTAAATGGAACAAGATGCACATTTTCTTCGATTAGGAATACACTTTGTGTTTTAAGTGCCAGATAGTAGGCATTTAATTTCTTGAACAAATTCACAGAATTTAGGAGACAGGGTATTGTTAAAAAGTAAAGCCAAATGAGATCATTATCAGAACACAGCAAAAATATAATTAAATCTGCACAAGCATGCCTGCTTTTGTCATGCTAATTCTTGCAAAACCACAAGAGTTGGACAAATTGTGTTAAGTATGAGCCAGTTTCTAGAAAATGGAGTAGAACAATTTATTGCTTTTATGTCTTGTAATTATGAATGTAAATGTAAATTGCAATTCATTAACACACTTCTGTAAATAAATAATAGAATGGCTCAAATGCCTAGTTAATTAACTGTTATTCTAATTAATGGCCTTTATATCAAACATTATTTCCCAGTATTGTTTTTAGTGCAATAATATGTCAAGTATAATGTCTAGAATTGGCCATTATTTTCAGAAAATTCAATCCAATTGATGCGTTATCTAAAAGATCAAACTAACATATTCTTTAGGTTTACTCTGAAATCGTCTAAAAATCTTTAATACTATGTGATTGAACAATGATGAGAAAATCAAAATACAGTATATGTGTTAGGGAAAATGTAATCTATCACCTGATGTGGTTGGTATATGCATTTGTGAATATTTCCTTAATGCTTTCAGTTTTAAAAATCAGATTACATGCTGTGAAAAAAATTAAATTATTTCATTAAACATTGTTAAAAATTTTTAAATAGCTCAGTTATGATTTCCTAAAATAAATACTAATCTTATTGTATTTCTGACATTTTTCTAATATAGAAAAAAATAGATTTTTAAAATTATGTTTAGATTTTTTTTCCCAAAAATGTTAGCAAAAAGCACAAATTGTAAATTAAAATTAACTGAAAGATCAATATTCTGGCTAAAACAAACCATCTTCAAATGATGATTTAGTCCGTGTAGTTTACTTAAGAGCAATGAGATGAGGCTCCTTAAATCTTGTACTTTTTGTTTTCTGCTGTCATTCTTTTTTCTCTCTTTGCTTTTCAGTTTCATTAATTTCTAAAAACTTATCTTTAGTTCATTCATGTTTCTTTCCTTATTTGTCCAGTGTAATGTGAAGCCAATTAAGTAAAATCTTAATTTCTGGTATATATGTATTTATAATTTGTCTTTTTAAAATTCCCCATCTGTTTGTTTATGTTGTCTAACTTTTCTACTAGATATTTTCACACAGTCATTGTCATTGCTTTAAATTTACTGGCTGGTGATTTCCATCTCTTACTCATCTGGGTCTGCCTCCGCTGTCTGTTTCCTGTCTTGCTCATTGGGTTTACTTTTTCTTGCCTCTTCACACTGTGTGAAAAAAATAATAAATAAGATTTCCTCTAAAAATAAACAGACCCCTTCCTCTGTTAGGCTTTTGTTATGTGTCTCTAAGTCTAACTTGGAATTGAGGTAGACATGTGCTTCCTTGAAAATTAACTTGATTTACTGACTTACGGCTTAAAACAATTGGAAGGCAGCATCGGCACTAGGACCTTCCTCTGAGGAGGGTTTAGGGTCTGGCCCAGAGTGAGACTCAGGTGGTTACACAGCCTTTACAATGCCACTGCCAGCTTTCCGGAACCATGGGGAATCTCTTTCCGCTGCAAGGTTTGATTACCAATCTCTGGAGATCCTGCGGAATTACATTTGCTTCCCAGCCTTGCTCTGGCTTTCTATGCACTAGGAGATCACTTTCCTCCTTGCTGCCTTGTCCCCAGCCTTTGGAAGGTCAACAACGCCTGGTACTTGGCAAAAGCCTTGCATGTCTCAGAGGCATCTTTTCCAGCTTTTCTTCCCATCTTGCCCTCTGTACTAAATGAAAGCCAGAAGTGCCTTGGGCGATTTCTCTCAGCTCTGTTGCCCTGCTCAGACTTTTCGTGAATACAGCCTTGACCTTGGGGAAACCCCGCGCTATTTTACTCGGTGATGCTGTTCACGTCTTGCCTCCCATTTGTGATCCCCATGTACTCAGTGAAAGCTCATGGTAGCATTCATTGGGTGAATGTTTACTCGTTGTGGGACTTCCAGGTATTTTAGTCATCGTATCAGCAGAATGAACCATTAGTCACCCCTTATTCGTTTCCCTTTACCTTATTGTTAGTGGGTTTATCCTCCTCGTCTCTGCCAGTGATGACACCTCCCTTGGGTCCCTTCCCAGATCGGTTCCTGATTTTGGTTCATTTTCAGCATCCACGTACTCACAGTTAAACAAAAAACTTTGAATTTGAGTTTATCTGACGCACTTTCATTGTTAGGGTGAGAATCATGGTCTCATGATTTCCTTCTACACCGTAGCCAGAATTGGAAGTCCTTACCATTTCTCTCTCTCCCATGATCTCTACATACAATTGTTCAACCTATATCGGATTGCATTAGCTTCTGTTCTATAAGTTCATGGAGGTTTCCTGGAGATATGAAGACACTTCAGATTTTTATTTTGTATTCCATTACAATTCTGGGACCACTTTCTGTCAGAGTGCATAGGCTCTAATATCGTATACTTCCCCCCATAGAGACTTTAGAACCATTTATGAAGTACTTATAGAATTCACCAAGACTGAAGTTAAAACATAAGCCCTATTTCAAGGCATCACATACAAGTGCATCCACAGCAGGCGCCAGAGTGCTCTCCCTCAATGCAACATAAAAAAATGAGTGCTCGTCTGTGGGGCAGAGGTGGCTTCCAGAAGCATAACCCATTAAAAATAGACACCATTATACCTTGTGTGATGGGATTAGCCCAGTGGTATTGGTTAAGTCCCAGAGTTGGGCATGCATAATCCAATCCCCAGTATCACTGCTCAGGTCTTCTTTTATCTTTGATGGAATGTATTGAATATGAGAGGCAGTTGGCTAAGAGTGGGCCTCAGGGTTTTACCCTAGCAAAAGTCCTGTCAAGGAAATGTTAGGCAGAGCAAAATACTGTCTCTTCTGACATCCAAGACATCTTCCTTAGATTGAATGTGACCAAGTGCCTCAAGATTTTCAAAGTAAACCTCTGTATATTGTGAACACTTTTCTTAGTATTATACTGTTATCTAAATAAGTCTTTTTCATTGCCTACTACATTATCTCCCCCATGAAATGGAATTTGATAGCATTTTTTAAAACATAATAAATGTTGATCGCAATCACCCTGCCTTCAACCAGAGACACAAGGCTGTTTTGATTTTGCTTTGTTTTGTTTCAATACAGCTATCAATATTAGATCGCCAAATTTATGCAAATCTTTGTTCATCTTTCAATATTTATTTAGAGATTGGAAGCAAAACTCAATAGCATTGTGTCAGGCAGTGATGTCTTTCTCTAGGAACTTTGAGTTGGTTTATTAGAAACAATTATTTGGAACAAAGACTGATGAGCAATACTTTAAATCCATAAATTCCTGAGCTTTGTCTCTTCCCACGTATGAATTACATTTGCAGTCTCCAGTGGAATATAAAAGAATCATATGTTAAGTGATTCCACCAGTAAAAGGGTCTTTTGTTTCATGAAACCCATTAAGACTGCCCACCAGCCTTGCTTAGAATGACCAGTCTGGCAGACATTAGCCAAAAAAAACCTAAAAATAAGTCTAAAGATCATCTAGAGGATGCATTTAATTGGGTGTCCTCCCTGCCCTGTCTCTGAGCTAACTCAGTATTTTTGTGTTTGTGTATTTTCCCACATGAATGTGTGTGTGTTTGTGACTGGTGGTATTCATTAAAAGAGCTCTGAAATCTTAACTGATACTTTCCCCCATACCAGTCTCCCCACAACTATCAAGCCAAGCTGATCTACAAAACTCAAACTGATGAGAATTATTGAAATAAAAATCAATGTGCATATATGACTGTTTCTTCACTATTTAAAATGCCTTTTAAAAATACAGTAGAATGGAAAAAATAGAAAAAAATCACAAGTCTACCTCAAATATTTTGTTGATTGCTCAAAGAGAATTTTGGTTTTACTTCTGATACATTTTTGTTTTTAAAGGAGGAAGTGAATGATATTCTGAATATGGTCACATTCAGGAAACAGAGGCTATAACTATTTCTTGAGCTTCTTCTCAATTTAGTGTGTTACACTAAAAAGGTAACCACATTATAATAGCATATGATATGATCGTATGTAAATTTATGCTCAGTTTGAAAACAGCTTTATTGAGATATAATTTATATACCACACAATTTACACATTTAAAGTGTCCAATTCAGTGTGTTTTAGTATCTTCACAAATATGTGCATACATCTATAGCTACAAATAGAGATAGATACAGAGATGGAGATATAGATATACCAGGGATGACCAAAAAAATGTATATACATGAGTTGTATTCCTCTTTTGTTATCGGTATATATTGAGTATTACAATTTTAATACAGTTTTTTTTTTTCTTAAAATGTGTATACATTTTTTGGCACCCTCTGTAGGTAGGTAGGTAGGTAGACCGTCAGGCAGGCAGGCAGACAGACAGACAGACAGACAGACATTTAAATTCAGTTATTATACTTTTCAGCTCTAGAATATCATTTGGTTGTCTTTATCATTTCTATCTCTTTATTGGTTCTCTGATTTGATCTGACATATCTGTCCTTTGCGTCTTTAGCTTTTCTTTTCTTTAGTTCTGTGAATATATTTATAATGGCTATTTTAAAGTTTGTTTTTTTTCCTGTTCTAGTTGATCTCACAAGCAATTTTTATTCCTGCTTGTTTTCCAGCATATTGGTCATACTTTTCTTTTTCTTTACATGCCTCATACATTTTTGTTGTCAACTGGATATTTAGATAATATAGGTAGCAACTCTGGGTACTGTTCTCTAGTAATCAAACATCTTTAAAAAACAATTTATTAAATAATATGTAATATTAAATTATTGAATAACTTATAAGGATGTGTGAAAAATCCTTATAACTGATGAATAAGACCTAAAAAATATAACCAGGTCTTTAACTTATAGCATATAAAAATAGACTCTTGTAAGACTTCCTCCTACCCTCCCATAATCACATTTCAACATTTGATACCATTCAAACTTCCAGTAATATAAAAATGAGAGAATTTTAAGACGTACAATAGATTGGGGAAATAGATTTTCAGAAAATTGCTAGATAATTAAAAAAAAGAGTCTCCCACTGCAGGATGCTGCTTTCTAAACTCATTAATGTTCACACAGTTTCCTATGAAACAGGTACAAACCAAATATGTCAGATATGTGGGTTGCCACAGATAAAAGAGTCTTAATAGCAGTCATCACCTTCATAATTCTGGTTCTTGAATTTTCCAGAAAGAGTTGTTCTGCTCAGAGGGAGTCTGTGGAGATCAAAAGGAATCATTGACGATTGGTCTAGAAAAAAACATTATCTTCAGTATCAAATAGTTTCAATAATCTTAAAATCTTTGCAGTCCTAAAGACATTCAGCCAAATGCTAGGGAGGAGGAAAATACTTTTATAGTCTAGATAGTAGAGGAAAATCTAGAAAAATTTCAAGCAACGTCAGTAAAACAGCCTTTAGGAAATAAGGGAAAAAAGGAAAAAAAAAGAACAAAAAAAAGTATTGATGCCTTGATGCCTTTAAATAATATAGAGAATGCCTTTTTTTAGGTGATTACAAACAAATGGCAATTTATACTATATGTTAATTCAAATTTTAATTTTATTCATAACATGGAGAAAAAAATCAGAAAACAGGTAGGATATTTTCCAAATTATAACATATTTTTAATTTAACAGAATTCTATATCCTGTTTTTTCATGTTATGTAAGAGTAAATGTCAAGCAGTAGAGTTAACAGAATGATGGAGTCTGAATGAGAGAGGGTCAGCAAGGGTCATAATGTGTAGAAGAATTTAACTAAACCCAATTCAAGACTAAAATTCATGTAGTCACAAATGCATATTGGCCTTGGAAAGTATGCACAAAACCTGATTGGGAATTCTTTTTGTTGCTTTATCTGTTTCTTTTTTTCGTGATCCACCAAAACTTCTATTACTGAATTTCCATGCCTAGGTTTCCTTTCCTAGGTTTATAGAACCAATTTCACTGTTCAACTTTTTCTTTCTTACTGCAGTTCCCTCCCATGCTACCTTAAACTGATTACATTTTACTCATGTCTCAAAGGTCTCCCCATTTGGTATCTTTCATTTATTCATTTAAAAAATGTATATATTCATTCATTAACCACTCACTGACACCTTTTTATTGAATAGCAATATGAATGCTAGAGGCAGAATACCTGAGTAAATCCCACCTCTCCTCGTCATTACTAACAATACCTGGACAAATTAAAACACTCAACTTCTTGATTTAGGCTCATCATCCACAGAATGAGGATCATATCAATTTGTTATGAGGATCAAATGAGTTAATATTTGAAAAGCTCTTAGAGCAATGCTTAGCATGAAAAAAACAAGTGCTAGAAAGGGTTAGCTATACTTATTTGATGTGTGATTATCAAGCACTTACGGTATCCCAAAAAGCAGTTTATTTTCCAATCTCTCCACCCAGAGTTCGGTACAAGATAGGAGCTCAATAAATACTAATTGAAATTAAATGAACCCAGCTCAGCATGAGTCGAATTGATGATGTTTTACAATCAGAAACTGCAGCAAACCTAGACATCCCAATCTCTGCAATATAATTAGGTAACTGGTCTCAACTATGGCATAGATGCTGAAACAACTTTGATAAGTTTCACAGGAATCCCCGATAGGCTTTTATCTTTCAACATCCTCATATGTATTCTGCCTCTGAGCAGCAGAGCAACAGCTCTTCCAATAAGCAGGAAGAAAACACAAAACTCGCTTTTGGAAGTAGCATATTTTTAAATAAGAATACATGGTTGCTCTTTCATAATAATTCTGTATATTGCACTTTCTGGTCTCCAAAGCATCAAGGTCACAGCACAGCTGAGCTAGGGAATCGCATGGAAAGCCCTTTGGCACAATCTCCGCATCTTTCAAATGCCTGCAGCACTGAGCATGTAACGTGCAATATTGTACACTCAGAGAATATTTGTTGAATGTGTTTTGTGAAATACCAGCTGCCAGTAATAAAAGTGATTAGTAGGTAAAATTTCTTCCTAAACTATGGACAGATTGACTATCTTTTGAATTCATTTTACAGTGTGTCTGACAACCCTTCTGTAGAGAAACTATGCTCTTCATTTACTGAGTGAATAGGAATTCATTTTTTTTCAATAATATCTTTTTTATTAGTAATCAGTGTCTAAAATAAAAAAGAAACTGGATTGGTTTTCTTACATTTGATAACAGCTCTGGGAAGTAAAGTAAGAACCTTTTAGTTGAGATTGGAATACATGTATGGATTATGAGCTTTCTAGATTTTGTTTTGTTTGGTTTTTAATTGAGAATTTATTTTTTAGAACAGTTTTAGGTTTACATTAAAATTGAGGGAAAAATACAGAGATTCCCCATACATCTCCTTTCTCAAATATGCATAAGCCTCCCCCATTATCAACACCTCCCATCAGAATGGTATATTCGTTACAATTGATTAACTTAACCTGAACACATCATAGTGACCCAAAGTCCATAGTTTACATTATGACTCACTCTTGGTGTTGTACATTATATGGGTTTGGGCAAATGTATAGTGTATATCCATTATTATGGTATTATTCAGAGTATTTTCAGTGACCTAAAAATCTATGCTCTGCATATTCATCCATTTTCTCTTTCCCCTCCACCCACAACCTGTGGCAAACACCGATCTTTAACTGTTTCAGTTTTTCTTTAAAGGATACTGTTAAACATTATGTTAAGGCAAATGAAAAAAAAATTGTATTGTACTGCTCCCGTATTCTAAAATTGGTTCATCTACCTGCCAACAGATGATAACCAGCCATTGTTAAACATTACATGTTTTTCTCAATTTTTTAATGCACTTCTGGAGATAGAGTTAAATACTTGAAAGAGAAATAGCTTCCTATTCCCCTTTTCTCTGCGTAATTGTGCCTACACCCTGTTTCAGCATGTCACATTATATCAGAAAAAGGCAGGAGGGCAGAACAGGGGAAGAGCTCTGAGTCTGAAGCCCCCAGGCTCCTGGGTTGGTACCCAGTTTCACTACCTAGATTGTATGAGCAGCTCAGATTAACTATATTCTTCATCAGTTTAGTCATCTGTAAAGGGGAGATGATAATATCACCTACATTATATGGCCATCATTAAAAGTAAAAGAGCTAATATATTTAACGTGCATAGACCCTCCTAGCACAAATTATGCCCACAATTACATGTACAAGATGAGGCAAATAAACAGAGGACTGAGGAACAAGCTGTAATACAGAAAAACAATTTGTAAGAGTAGAAATAAGTCAGGACCCTCTTACCTTTTCCAAAAAAGCTGGTTATTGAAGAGGGAACCAGGCCAAGGGTAGAAAAGGGTAGAGAGAACTGAGCTATAACACAATAATCTATTTTTTGGAATTTATAAAAACTCACAGATCCTGACATGAAGGCTAGGCCTTCGGGTGAATTTACGGATTCCCACCTGTAATCCCTGAAAGGCTGTTGGGATAAGTGATTTGTAGAGCATTGTAAATTCTCCTTTCCAAATTTCAGGGAATAAAAACAACTGTAAGGAGTTCAAACTTAGCCTTCTTTCCGTGAGAGATCAGGTTCATCTTTTGCCTAGATTGTTATCATTAATTATGGATATTGACATTATGAGGTCAAAGTGTTCTTGACTTGCCTTTTACCTTTTTAATAAAGCACTTGTTTTCCATAACTAAAAAAGATAAGTAACAGTTTGATCTCCCCCTTCTTAAATTATATCAATTTTTAACTCATTGGAAAGAGGAAAATCCTAGGAAAGGTCATCTTTAAAAATAAACCTCTCATTGACCTAAATATTTGCAGTTTTGAAAAAAGAAGAAGGTATGAAGCACTGTGTAAGGAAATAAATGACCTATGTACCAGTTACTGTTACCTGTCACCTTAGTAAAGGGAGGACATTGTGCATTGGAGATCATTTTTATTCATAGAAATATTGACATCTAGGAAATTATGTCAAAGGAGAGCATCTGTTTTAAGGGTTTCATATTTTATCAACCCTCAACACTCCCTAACAATTCCTAAATACTTACTTCCATTCCCATCTCAAACCTCATGTTCCCTTCTAGTTTTTCCAGTAACCTAAAATGGTTTTCCTCTGTTTATTACAGTTTTATCAAATTCTAAATGACTAGAAGTAAGCTTTTTGTGTGCCATTCTCTCTGTGTGTTCTCCATATCCAATCAGTCATTGGGCTCTGTAGTTTTCTCTGGTTCCTTTCCCTCCATTCCTGGTAGGAACCTAGGTCAGGCACTTCCCATTAGAGCACTTCCTAGCTCTTCTGCCAACTTCATTTTATTAACTTTCCAACGCAGCCTTCATGCTGACCCAAGATAAGTCCTCTAAGGTACTTTTTGAACCATACTGCAAAGTTGCTCAACACTTGGAAGGTCTCTTTTTTCCTATTATATCTAATCCTCCACAGATATTATCCTCTGGAATTGAATGATGGAATTCCTCAGATCATTTCCTATTCACCCATCACTGACTTGAGTATTGATATAAAAGATAGGCTTATCAAATTGGTGGAAACTGGAAAGTGAACAGAGAAAGGAAGAAAACCATCTCAGTAAGCCAGAGTATAAATGAATGTAGAAATATGACATGTTAATATAAATGTGAAGTTAAAAAATAAAGATACTGCATTTTTCTTCTTTAACATTCTAAACCTGTAATATATTATTCTTACATCTTAAAATGTGAACAATTTTTGTCCAGGGAATTAAAGAGGACTTAGCTGGGTTGAAAAAGTAATTTGTTATGTGATAAGTAACACCAGATTTATTTTATGCCACTTGCTAAGTGATATTTTCCCCATTCCTTTGCTCAAGAGGAACTCAAAGTTTAAGTGATCAAACTCACTGGAGGATGTGCAGGGCAGAGAATTTATATTGCAGATTGTTGCTTTTCCCTCCAGCTGGATTGTAAAAGGTTGAGGTTAAATGACTTTTACATTTTAAAGTGCACTTTAAAGTGCATTAACTTCCCAACATTTCTTCCCTGAAATGCTACACTAATTTGATATTGGTCCTATATCCTTTTCCTATCTAACCTAGACAGAAATCTGAGTTGACCTTAATTGTATTTTCTTTACTTTTAAACTACAGTCCTTTTGGCAATTTCTGGGCTCATAAATGGAAAATTTTGTCATCTTAAAAATGATTAGAAATTTTCTTTTAAATGTAGAGGCTTCTCTGAGAAATATAATAATCCTTTCAAGTTTCAAGTATATAGCATTAGTCATTTGTGACTTATGTAAGTAGAAAAGGTTGGAGCCTGTTTTAGTTAGGTGCATGAAAAATGTACTCTCACCTTCACATAACTCAAAAATGGCTAAAGCAATTTAGTTCAAACTCTCAAACAAGTTCACCTTTGGTCCAAGTTAAAGTTTGAAAAATCTCATTTAAAATGGAATCGTGCCCAGAGGAAACTATGACCTGAAAAGGAGATAAAACATTTTAAATCTTTCCTTTTTCTTTTTTACTTAATAAATACAACTCTTACTTAATTTGAAACAATGCATTTTTCTTGATGCTTATTATTTTGATAGAAATCAGTTGCTAGCTTTTACATTTAGAGCATCTAATAGATAGATTTTATTATAGTAAGATGAGTGGAAACATTTAATTATTCCTAGTTGAATTAATAAAATTGGAAATTAAAGCAAATTGTATACATACTAAGTGATCCTGTAATTACTAGATATAATAAAATGTTCAGTGTCTTATGTCAGTGCCAAGTTGTCTGGAAATTTACAATTTCCCAGTCGATTTTCTTACTTGGTGAATGTTTACTTGGGGTCTGTGATATACTCAGCACTTGTTAGCTGTCAGCCCTATATGTAAAGGAAAATGACATGATTTTTAGCCTTGAGGTATTTAGTTGTGAGGCAGATATCTAGACAGAGAAAGAGAGAGGCAGTATGGCAAAAATAACTTCAATGCACGGACACTCACTGATTCTTGTCTGAGGGAGTTGGTAAGAATGCTCAGAAATATTTGACCTGCCTCTTGAAGGATAAATACTAAGGTAGTAAATGGAAAAAAAAAAAATCCAGACAAAGACGAAGCCTTTGAAATGTGGGAGATTAAGGCATGCTAAGGGAATGTGAACAGTTTCGCTGTGTCTGAAGAACTCTGTGACTGATTTGTGAAGAGAAGTGTTGACTGAGATTATCATGATGTGAATTTAGGTTTTTTCCAATTCTTTACTCATGTTTTTACTTTTAGCACACTCTAAATGAATTTGTGGTTTCTCCAGTGATATTTGGGGAGCATTTTCCTGTCCCTTTAATGGTGGCCTTGGTCATGTAACTTTGGTCAATGGAATGTTAGTGGACATGACACATAGGCTGAAATGTTCTTTTGTGGCTGGGTTTTTTCTATTCCTGTGCTTCTGTAATTGCCATGTGAGAAACTTTCTCTAAAAAGTCATTGTCTCTTCAGTCTGGACCAGTCCCAAAATGAACACTCGTAAAGGCTGAGCTGAATGCTAGTCTAAGCAAGCAGTTGCAGCAGACACACAAACCACTAAGAATACATCAAAATAAAGTAAATTTTAGCTCCAGCTAGCAGACTATGGAGTCAGTTGAAGGCAATTACGAACATATATGAAGAAAGCAGGAAGCCAACTGGGGGTCTGTAGCAATCTTCTGACATGTCAATACTTTTGCTGTTATTGTTGTCAGAACAGGAAATTTATCAACATTATAATTCAGAAACATAATGGAGGACGTATTGGATTAGAAAAGTCTAGTGGCATAAAAATAAGTTAGGATATTATTGCGGTAAATAATGGAAGAGTAGGTAGAGACCCTAACTAATGCAGCAGCAGTAGAGACACACAGCGGCTTGGGAAGGTAGACTTGCCAGCATCGCATGCCATATCCAGTGTAAGGCGTAGGGGAACCTGGGGGAGATGAAAGGGGATTCCAGCCTGAGAGACGTGGACATGGCGCTTCCAGGAGCCTGATAAGGTATGCCAGGAGACTGCTTTTATACATCCAGAGCTAATAAATTCTGTTTGTGATGCAACACTTAGGAGATATTTGTGAAAATTCCCATAGTAATGTGTAAAACATAGGTGCAGTTATGGGTCATAAAGTTTAAGAGAAGATCTAATAAGGAGAAAATACGTTAGATAACAAGTGAAGAGATGGGAGTGAATTAGATCAAGAAAGCTTATTGTTCAGAAAGAGAAGGAGGGCGTTCTGGGAAGATGACAGTTCACAGAGAAGATTGACTTTCTTCCATTCCCAACCTCCATCCCTACCCATCCATCTCTCCTGAGCCAAATAGCTTTAGGTTCCCCCAGGAAATCAGGCTCTGGGTAGCATGAGAACTTTGTGAAGCATTTTCTTTCATCTGAGATGACTGCAGGTCAGGCCCCACAGCTTCTGAAAGTCTTTAATTTTGAGTATTAGGAAGAAGTTGATCCCAGGGAGAACTTAGCAGGCAGAACTCGCTGTTCATATGTAAGTTTAGCTTTGTTTTCCTGACCCGCATGAGCTGAAGAATAATTGAATAAATGGGCACTTGTTCTAACCGAGGCGTGAACACACCTCAGGATGGAGAAGTTAAATCTCAGTAGCTTAACAGAGAACTAATAGGCTACTGCCATTCTATTTGAGCCCACAGCGCATGGCACAGCTTTCAGCTGCTCTCAGGATGACTGCCAAGGAAATGTCTTAGCAGTTGAAACAGTCCCGATGAGTAAAGAAAGAAAAAACTGTCAGCCCGTGTCTCAGGGAGCCAGAACTGAAAAAGGAAGAGCACAGAGAACAATCCTTCCAAACCTCTAAAGAAACACAGCTGACAGAGAAGATTCTAGAAAACTACAGCTCAGAATGCTTTGCTATTGAGAAAAAAGTTTTAACAATTAATGGAGAATTGTTACAAATAGAAAACTAGCAGAAAATATATCTCAAAAGTAGAAGAATGGAAAGAATGAAAAAGTCACAAAACGAGATGATATGCCAAGCAGGTACAGCTTTTGAGAATATAGAAATTCCATAAAAAAAGAAGAAAAGCACACAATAAATAGAAACAGTGCAATAAAATTAATAACCTGTGGAAGGAAAACAAATTCAACTCAGATATGATATTGCTATGAACTATTCGGTAGCAAATCTACCCAGCTTGGTTATCTGACTTCCTCACTCAGAGCAGATTATAATAGACTTTCAGAGTGACCAACAGGACTGCTAGTGGGAGGCACAATAGTTATATCAATAAGTGAAATTAAATGTATACTAATGTAGGGGGAGGGTAAAACAGCTGATATAATACCTCCACCCAATATAGCTGAAATAACAGATTCTAAGTTTCCATCGGGGCCCATAAATACATCGCCAAACACCCCCCTACACTCAGCATGTTATTAGGTAAAGAATACTTGTATGTCAAGAAAAGATGAAAGATGAAATAGTATTTTAAAAGGTAGATTAACTTTCTAGTTTTGAAAATCTTTCATAGGGAATAAAATAAGACAATTTTTATTTTACAAAAATTAAAATGAGTCAAGGTTGAGTTGTTTAGAATAAATCACTTCTTTAAAAAGTGTTTTCCTAACAGTGTTCAATGAATGAGATGCGAATGAGTAGGGATTTTTTTGTAATCTTTCACAGAAAAAGGGAAAGCATAATTCAGAAGAATTCAAAATAATACACCCACCGAAGAATCACTGTATCCTTTAAGATTTTTTTTTTAACACCTTGGTCACTGTTAGAGTTTCGTGTGGCTAAGAGTCGCCTGCTTGCATGTTCAAGGGGCTCCTCTAGAGATGAGAGTAAGTAAATTTACCTAAGATTATAACCACGGATGACTCCGGGGATGAGGTTCTGTTGGGACTGCACTCTGAGAAATGCCCGTTGCCAGTAAAGGTCCAGGAAGTCACAGAGGCACCATGGAGGGACAGAAGTCCCTGTGCCACCCTGGGCTCTGGAGGACATAAATAGGAAGAAATAATAAAGGAGATAAGGTTCGGGGATAACATAAGAGACAAGGAAGACAAGAAATGCAGGGAGAGTTTACACTGGGTTTTTATTCTTTTGTTTCTAAATTTTAAAATTCTCAGTTAAATATCCCAGGAAATGCATACTTTAAAAATTACTAAACATTTTGTCCTTTCCATTTTGTTATGCCTCCATTGATGATTTGTGATAAAGTATTATGTTAGTTCTAATCCTCAGGCTCTGTTTCAACTAAAATAAAATTGGGGGGGGGACAGGCAACAGTACATAATGTGATCACAGTATTGCTGAATGATTTGGCCAATTTATTGCTTTTTCTTGGCTCTTAAGAATTGTAATAGTGTCTATATAATTCACGTAGACTATAATATTCCCCTTTCTCATATATATAATTGTGTTCATTTATAGTCATCTCAGTGCTGACTTAATTATTTTCAGTTGCTAAAAAACTTGGGTTTATCCTAACTTTTTGGGGGGAGCAAAGCCAATTTATTTTTGGAGGGAACAAAAAAATACCTACTGTTTCTGTGATAGCCAGTTAAATCAAGAAGTCCACTTCTATCTTTATATTATACTTACACTTGAGTTTGTAGAGTTTTAGTGTGGTTTGCTGATCAGTTCTCTCAGGCACTTGTTTCATTGGGTAACAAATGGAAGAATATAGCAGTCTCTGTATGAAAGTTTAGTGTCTGTGCACAGGCCGAGTTGTCTTATAAAAAAATAACTGAAGTCAGAAGCTTTTGATATGCTTATAGAATTCAGAAATATTCAGTGCTTATGAAACTTCAAAAGGGTAAAAAGTTTAATATTTTTAATCATAAGCAATAAGAAATGCTTTGATAAATAGTTCAGAATATGGAAATTCAGGGGAGTATTACAAAATTTTGGTAAAACGATTTTTTCAAATAGTAGGTGCTGTGGAGAGTGGCATAATGTACAGTATACTGACTCATAAATTAAAGGAAACATTTTAAAATATTAATAATGAAATAGTGTGATTAAAATTTAAACACTAAAGAAGCTATGTCTACCCTCGTACCCTGCTTTAACATCCTAGCATGGCAGAGCATTGTGTGGCTGGCGTTTTGACAGTGACAGATTGTCCTGGGGTGCGCCCATTCCTAACCGTGCTAGATTGGCAGTCCCCATGATCCTGTCACTCTTGTCCTCTAGCATCATGGTGATAGGCGCCTTTATTTCAGCTCTTGACATTTGCATCTGCACATTTTTTAGTTACTTTGTGAAAAGAAACCAAGATAGATAATCCAGCTGGTAAGTTTTTATATCCGCTGGAGCACCAGCTCACAGCTAACTGCAGAGGGAGTACCACCTGGGCAGTGTGGGTAGATTTAGAAATGCACTGATAAAATAAATTCTGCAGCAGTGAGTAGCCGAGTGGGTTGCTCTGTGTAGTGTAAGCCTTTGTTTAGGGTAAGCCTGCACTCACTCATCCTGGCAGTGGATTTGGTTGGTTCGTGAACTAAGTTGCATTTGTGCAGCTGTGGGTGAGCGCCTGTCACACCTTTGGTGTGCTGGTCTGACTGCTCACTTGCTTATTCCATCCAAGAAGAGAGAGAACCCATCAAGCCTGAGGAATAAGTTAAAGTGGTTGGACCTAGAGGTACAGAAAGGGTTTAAGGGAGTATTAAAAATAAAAAAGCCATAGGGAACAGCCCATGCGTGTTCTTTTGCACTTAAAAATCACTGTCTCCAAGGGAGAGGCAATTATGGGCATAGGACGCTTTCCTAATTCGTTTCTTCAATGAGTTGGTTCTATTAAATATAGCCTTTCATATACCTCCTACGTTTGTATTTTCATAATAGGGGATAGCTGACAACATCATTGTTGAAAATGATTATAAAACACTTCATTTTATCTGATGATTTCCATAAGCTCCAAAGAAAAGCAGTTTTCATATTCTGGACTTGGATTTGAAATATTTTTTGCTATTGTGTTTTAAAGTTTGTGGTCATTTTATGTAGATTCCATAACTTAAAGTCAGGGAGATTTCAGTTTATAGAAAAATAGTTCTGAAAGTTTTACTTCTGTCATTTGCTATCATTTCTAAAAGAAATGTAACAAATGCTGCCTTGCATTACACTTATTTTTGTTTATCTTTTATGGGAAGCAGCAGTAAAGAACCACTGGGTCCTGAGTTCCCTAAAATGTCCTTCCCCATGTTCCAGGAGTGGCCTGGCGACCCACAGTGGCAGCAACAACTGCAGTGGCAGTTTAACAGTGTCGCGAGAATACAGGCCACAGGCCACAGGCCACAGACCTGCACTGGGTTGTAATCTGTATTTGTTGATTGTAACTGCCCTGTGGCAGTGAAAGTTTACTATTTTCATTATTAATATTGAATCCATCAGAAAACTCTTAGCCAACTGTGTAAAAACAAGATCCCGTTAGACGTCCTGTAATGAAGTACAAGCCTACCATTTATGTAACGTCATCATTTACAGGCACCGCAGATGTAGCCTTCAAAACAATGTCGGTTTTCTAAACGTATATACATATATCAGGAGCCTAATGAATTTTTTTTTTTCTACAGAGTTTCTTGTAATTGCTGTGATTTTGAGCTACATATAAATATAATACATATAACACATATGTGTTATTTAAAACAGAAGTTAAAATAGCACCTGTAGGAGTGAGTTTATAGATTTGGCCTCTCCAAGACCAATCAAGAGTTGTGCATTTAAATTCCATGGTAACCACTATTTAAGCATAAAGGAGTCTGATGTTGTTTGGCAACCTCGTTGTGACTAAAGTGTGCCCAGTTTACCTTATTCCATATCACACTGAATACACACTTTAAGAATTTGAGAAAACCTCTCTCTTCTAGCCCCGTGTGTAATTTTATATTTTAACGTGTGCTCCAAGAACATACATACTCTCTCTCAACAGGTTGACGTGGGGCTGTTTGTAGGTGGTGTACATGTGTATTATTGTGATGAAGGATAATTTATAGGGTATGAAAAAAATAGGTCAAGCATTCTAACCATGCCCAGACTCATGGTGGCAGGCACAAGTGACAATTGCACCAAAACGATTGCTCTCCAAGCAGACATACTCTGCTTTGTCACTTAATAACATGTGTGCTGGCTTTTGTATTACTCTCCTCAAACCTTAAAAACTTATTTCACATACAATGTTTTATCAGCAATGTTTTTCGTTGTTTATGTTTTACAATTCATAGTTATATCATTTAATTTGTACATGTTTTATGGATATACATAACTTACTATTGCTTATAATCATACTCTTTATCATGTTCCAAGTATTACTGTTTTTCCTGTAGTAGGGCTTCTAGATAGCTTTTAAAAATGTAATCCTATAATAAATGATTATGGTGGTTAAAAGTATGTTATCCATTGAAATTATGGAGCATGGAACTAGGAAAAATAGTCTTCAGCATAAAATCATTTCCATAAATAATTCAACAATGGTATATATGCTGCTTTACATTGAATTTGTATCTGATTTGTTTTTGTGCTTTTTATGTGAACAGCTGAGTCATCGGGCATTGACTGTATATCATGTACTATTTTAAACTTCCATTAAATGGTTGGAGCAGGTTCAAGAAACATTAACAATGTAAACTATATTTTAAATCATGATATTAATTACATATAATGCACCAAGTATAATGCTTATTATTGTGGGGAGATGCAAGAAAATTTAACATTGATATACTCTTCTATTTTTCACTTGAAGTCCTGCAGCATTTTATAGGTGAATTTGTACTTTTCCCACAAAACGTACTATAAATAATAAAACAATTTTAAAAATTAAGGAAGTCATTGCTGCAGAAATAGATTTATTCCAATGTGACCATTTTGGTTTGATATGCTTCTTATATTAACAATGTGTTTTCAAATTCATTTCTTAATTAAATATTAAGCCTCAGAAATACTGCAGCAGGATCTAGAGCTAGGACTATATGAAAATTGCAGTTTGATGTTAAATGCTTAGTAAAATGTTGAAGTAAGAATTCATGACTGGCAGAGAAAAAGAAGTAAATGGTAAGAATATCTTTAAACTCAATATTCTCATTTGAAAGAAACAAATTATATATTTATATAATTTCTAATTATTATATCCAAATTATGATTATTATATATAATTATATACAATTGATATCATATCATATAGTTATCATATATAGTTATTATAACATGTAATATCTAAAATTTATATAGTTACATATATAAAATTATGTTTTAGTATCATATAATATAATTAGCATATATAATTAATTTTAACATATATATTAATTATATACATAATTTATATGTAGCTGTATATACCTATAACTATATATAACTATATATAAATTATGTGTGTATATATATATTAATATCAACATTTTCTAAAGCTTTTCATTAGTTCGATAGGTTTATGGTTGTAAATGATTCTGTACGCATATGTAGAAACAGAAACAAGCATACTGTTTTAGGACATAATAGAAACTAATCCACACTAGTATTTTACTTCTTAGAAATCTAGTGTAAAGTAATGTAAGAATGTGTGGGAATTTATGTTTCAAAGCATTAATAAATTAATACTTGGAATAAAAGCCAGTTCATTTGGCCTTCAAAGTATATTAACAAGCACATTTATAGCAATGTTTATTGTTCATGAGAATGACCCAAGATACTACACCATATAATTGACTTGTACATCAGTCTAGACCCAGTAAATTGTACTCTACTGTAACTGTATTGCAAGAGAGAGACACAGGCAGAAAGAATGGGAATGAATCAGATTGATCAAGGCAAGCAGTTTCAAAACCTTAAGCATAGAGATTGGAAAGCCAGTATGATTCTTGAATGAGTATTTGATTGATGAGTGAGGAAGTTCAAGTCCCAGTTCCAGCTGTCACTTCCCTGAAGGATGCCAGGCTAGCTAAGCCACCTCCCTGGGCTCCACGCACTTCATTTGTGGTACGAGCTGGGAGGCTGGGTGGTTTCTGAGACCACTGAGAGCTCTGAAAGTTTGCACAGGCTGGAGCTGCTGCACTTGCTTCAGGAGGCTCTCAAAGTTTCATACATTAGCTAAGGTAGTCTTTTGTAATGAAGCTTTCTAACTAAAAATAAAGTATCCATCCATTCAGTTCACCATTATTGAATTCCTGCCACATGCCAGGTACTGTGTATAATTATGAATAAGAGAGTTTTGGGTTAAATAAGTAAAGAAGTTAATATAAAAAGATGATTGCAAAGTAATTTTAGAATTGCCATAATAAAACATACAGACAACTTTGTGGTAAGATAAATGAGTAAGACATTATAATATCAGGAGGGCTTTAATCCCCTAATTCTTAGTATACTTACTACCTCATGGCATGTGCCTATGTCTACTTACGTGATTCTCTGGGTTGGACAGGATGGCTCGAGTGGGCTGGAGTTGGGTGTTTCCCCGGGTCATTGGACTCTGATATTATCCCAGGAAGTTAGGTTCTGCTTACCTAGTTTCCCCTGAGGGCAGGCAGGCCTTGAGAAGTACAAGTGCTGTGAAATATTGAAAAATACTTTTCCCTCTACCCCTATGGGAAGCAAGAGGGGATTTTTCTTCAGTATTTTCTGCGAGAACCTGGTTGAACTCCTAGAGGTAATTCTCAAAATATTGTGAGGCGCCTCCCTTCGAGTGGGTTCCCCTGGAGTTTTCAAATATGATACTTACACTGACTCTCCCACGACCTGTCAGTTACTTGTCAGGTTTTGGGTTTGCACAATGGGTCCTGCTGTCGAGTGTCTGCCCTGGGCAGCCAAGACTTCCAGTGTTGGCTTGGCTGTCTGCAGTACCGGGGCCAGTGGTTGCTGTGTGCCCTCCCTTCTCTCACGGATTCAAGGAGAGTTGTTGATTTTCAGTCTGTTCAGGTTTTTACTTGTAGGAACAAGTGGCAACTTCCAAGCTCCTTACATGAGGAACTGGAAGCTAGAAGTTCGCTAGGATTTCTTTATGGATTCTGGACATGAGCCATTCATTGGATATATGAATTACAGTTATGTTAACAGGTATTTCTAATAAAGAAAGAATTCGTAAAATGAAAGATGAGGAAAAATCTACGCAATAATACAGCTTTATTTCTATTAAAATAATCAGCCATTACGTGAAATGAGGAACACTTGTTAAAACATTACAAATACAAAGTGAGCCAAATATGGCTGGTGCCCTCTAGTTTAGTGTTATTCTTAACAAACCCACCAAAAAATGGCTTTACAGTGTGTTAGGTGATTAAAGAACAGAAAGATTATTTCTGGAAGAAAGAACATTTGAAATAGACTGTATGGTAGGGCATTTTCAGAGAAATATGGGCAAAATGTGGACCAAGTTAAAGAATGTGGGTGGAACTCGTAATGCAGGTTTTCCGGAAGGAGGTAGTAATAACACATTGCACTGCTCCCTCCACCCCAACCCCCAGCGTAGATGCATTCCTCTTGATACGAGTACAGTATGGGGTAGGCAAAATCTCCTCATAAATATTGACATTTATTTTGTATTATTTAGGGAATATGTCAGTCTCTCAAAGAGACTGTTGAGCTCGGAAGAAAGTCCTCAGGCCCTTTCACTGATCGTAACTCAGAAAAGTCTACATTGTACTTGTCAGTATTCTATCGTTTCATACACATGATCAATGGTGATGTAACATTATTCAAAAGCTACATCAATATAACCTAATATTATTCTGAAGCACATGACAATTTGGTGCTCTGAACAAAAGATGGTCCTGAACATCACTTGTTCCTACTCTCACACATTTTCATGTCTGAAAGAAGGTTGAGAAAAATACATAAAATGGTGCGGACAATAGACTGTTCCTCTGGGCAGTAATTTATTTCATTGCTGGAATTTCCAACATGAACATTTATGACTTTCAAGATTAAAAATGACAGATTGGAGCAAACAATACTGCCATTCTGTATTTTTTATTATCATATGATCAATAAATAGTTCACAGATGAGAAGTTATTTTGTTGGGGAGTAGATACATTCATGAGGGATTTTTTTGTTTGGTTTGTTTGAAATTTAAGAGGTAAAAAGATTTCTTCCTCTTGATTTCAGATACAGTTTCTAGGAACATTGCAAGCTTTTAAAACGTGTATTTACATGTTTACAGTAAGAGTTATACTATTCATACAATTATACATTTTTTTAATTGTTGATAATAATCAGTTCAGTGAAAATGACGAACTAATTTTTTTAAAAGCCTAGAGCAATAGCAGTTTCACAGAGCTATATATAATGTACTCGTATGTGTGTACATAATGTTACATAGTACATATACTTTTTTCTCAACACGAGTAAAGGTTTTTTAATATAATCATAGTCTTTTCATAGACTCCTTGATTGTCTTCTATACCAGAGGTTGGAAGACTTTCTGTTTTTATTGTTGTTACTGTTCTTTTATTCTACTCTACATAACCCAACTGCCTTTTTTTTTCCTGTAGCTATGTTTCTGGTTTATTCTTATAGATTATTTTTACTATATTGTGATCTATTTGCATATTGATGTGACCTTGGACATAATTTGTGCCTTAATCTGGTTCAAGGGTGTGTTCGATTTAATATGATTTAAAATGCAGACATCCTTTCTCTGTTCACAAAGAAAAATGTTAACATCAGCAGTGATATCAGAAGAAGTATTAAGATCTTACAACCTTGATTGAGAAGCGGACTGTGGATAGTTTCAATAAGTTCACACTAGAATTATTATTGCTCCTTTGCTTTTTATAGCAAGCATATAATCACTCTATATTTACTTTGGAATAATTACTGTGGCTCATGGTGCAGCCTCATTGCTCCATATCTTATTGTTATTACTTATGCTACAAATCTCAGTTGCCTTTCCCTCCCTCCGTAGTGTACATTTTCAGTGTTTCATAATCTTGCCAGTTCTAATTGTTTTTATAGTCCATCTTGTTAAGATAAATCTTATTGCAGCAGCTTAATTCAACCCTTCATCATCTCAATAATGGCGTTAATGTCTTCCCTGGTTTGGTGTTCCCATCACGCTGCCCCCTTCTCTTTCTCTTAATCAACACCCATGGGTTTACACAAGAACCTAATATGTGCCATGATACTTCAGTGAACAAATAGTAATGTCCCCATGCACTATGGGGCTTGCATTCTAATGAGAAGTGTCAACAGTAATCATGATGAATGAGTAAACTGTACAGCATGTTAGAAGATGAAATCTATTGTGGAAAAAGTAGAGCAAGGTAAAGGAGCAAAGGAAATAGTAATGGTTGGAAGAAGGAAGTATGGGAAGGTGTGTTCATTTAAAATGGCTTAGTCCAAGTAGTCCTAAGCAAGTGACATTCGAACAAAAACTTGAAGCAAGAGAAAGAGTGAGCTTAGAAATATTTTAAGGATGACCCCTCCAGGTACAGGGCCAGCAAGTCAGAAACTCTGAACCAAGAGGATAACTAGCGTGTCTCAGGAGCAGCCCGGAGGCCGTGTGGTGGGTGGGGCGATGGGCGAGAGAGGACAGGTGAGTCCGGAGAGGCAGCGGGAGCTTTTAGTCCTGGAAAGGAAGGGCTCTGGCCTTACCCTGAGTGACATGGGGGCCATCGTGGGGTTGTGAGTGGTGCAGTGAGATGATCTGAATAGTCTTATTCAACATTGAGAAGAGAATGTCTTTGTAAAACACAAAGATGATTACAGACCTTCTCTGCTTTAAAATATGCTTGATTTTTTAAAAGAAATGTCCTTGATATAAATTTCCAGTCTCACATAATTGATTAAACTCCCTCTCATCTCCTGACACTATCCTTCCCTAGGGACCCATGGAAAAATCAGTCTACAATATGTGATTCCATAACTAGGTGCTAAGCCATAACTATAGACATGGTAACATAATACGCGTGGCGATCATGAAGGAATACTTCTTGTGGGTGTTCAGGCATGGGCTCAGTCCAGAGGATAGATGAAATCGGGAGAAGGTGGGATGTGGGAGGCTGGGAGGAGGATGTTATGTGAGAAAGAAGTAGAGTGAAGAATGTCCACTCGGACGGCAAGATAAAGCACCTGCTGGGGAGACAGGAGCTACGCAGAAGAGTTTAGACTTTGACGCCCCCATAGAAGAGGCCACATTTGTAGATTTTTCAAAGTAGAAGAATAAAATAATAAAATCAGTTTTTAGACAGAAGCCTGGTAGATGGTTCTGATTTATTGAGGAAAAATAAACAAAAAAGCAATTCTCATATGAGTCAAAACTTGCTCTCTACCTAAAGGAGCATGCCCTCACCTTATCTCGGACACTCAGTCATCTTACGTGGGTGATGCCTTTCACCCAAGTGGGCTTCCATTGTTTCCCCAGACGATTTATGCCTGGCCCAAGGGAAGACAGTGGAGTTAAAGGCAAGGGGACGTATGCTTCTCTGCTTTGCTTGCATGTGTGTGGCATTGCTGTGTATCAGGTCCTAGACCTTTCAGTGGTGTTTCCTGTCAAACGTGTAATATCGGTGGGGGACAACTATACTGAACAGAAAGCACATGGTAAAGTCTGCTTTATGTAATCAAGTTGATGTGGTTTTTTTTTTTTGTTTTTTTTGCCAGGTAACAGAAACACGAACAGGTCCTCTTGGCTGCAGTAACTATGACAACCTAGATTCTGTCAGTTCTGTTCTGGTTCAGAGTCCTGAGAATAAGATTCAGTTGCAAGGTATGTAGATACATTTTCATTAATTCTCTATCAGCTATCCAGCTGTGATCACTTTCTCCTCTTCCTCCTTCCTTTTTTTTTTTTAAGCCACGTGTGCAGTACTAGGCTGTTAAAGTTCTCATAAAAGTCTAATTTCCTAATTTTTACCTGATATGAACATTCTAGATCAGATGAAGAAAATGTCCAAATTCAATTTACTTCTTAAATTATGTAACCTATGGTAATTGTAAATTTATCATGATATTTTACTTCCATGCACTAACCATTGTTTCAATAAGTAGCTGTTTTTTCCTATGTGTGCTTGAGATTTGACTTTTTCCTCATAGATTTTGGTACAAGTTGTGGCCATATTTATGCATAATGTAGCATGAATTGTTGACATTTTGAATATAATCGAATATGGGTGTTAAGCCTGCATTTGTCTTCTGACAAATAGGAATGTACTTGAGATTATGCTAACAAAATTTTGATATTTATATTATTTTCACTGTAAAGATAAATTATACGATGATGGTGATAACTTACCATCTTTTTCTATTACTATATTTTGAGATAATGTAATAGAGATTTTTTTTTTAAATAATAACTTTTAACAAGTATATCTTTTCTCCAAAATTACTGATTCATACAGGCAAGAAAAGGTTATGAGTAAACACGTTTGGCATGCACTAGTTTGAATACATTCAGGAAAACCTTTATGATAAGTGATCAAAGAAATAATTTTGAGCTCTTGTTTTCTAGTCTACCTTTTTTAATTGCATGAGTTAGAGCTGTATTTACAGTATTCAGTTTTACGTAAAAATTATTAAAAGTGTCAGAAATTATGCCATTTTTTTCCCAGCTTTTCAATCTTGAAAAATGTAACAGCTCTGGACTGTTTAAATTTACCCAAAATAATAAATGAATGTCATTCATTTTGAATTGTATAAAAATTGCAAAGGAAGTACTTTAAAATTGTAAATGTTAAATGCTACACAATAGATCATTATCAATTTTAGATTTAAAATTATTGAAATATTTTCTCTAAATAGAAATATAGCCTACTAGTGTTACTTGTAATTCTCTACTGCTTACTCCTTTTTAAATGTATGGTCTTTTCTCCATCAGAGTAATAACTGTCATTGAAAAGGACAGATAATGTTTCTATCAAATATGCTTATTTCAATCGATTTATTAAAATTTATTGAACACAACTTATTGATTTTACTGTTTGTGAATCACTGTTGTGTTTAGTTTTCTGATGTTACAAACGCAAAACTTCAGTCTTTTATCTGTCTTCAAAAAAAAAATTAGCACAAGGAATAAATGAAGCAACACTTCCCATGTGTCTAACTATATTTCTACTCTTTTCAATTTATATGAGTAATTTCTGCATCTCTTTCATCTTTTTCTATTTTCCAGGCTTATGTGTTCAGTTGTCTATTGCAACTTTAGTGGTGTACCTGTGGTACAAAGAGATTTCTAAAGAGAATCTTAGGAAATCACCATCAAGACCATCAACTTCCTATGTACTCTTTCTTAAATTTCATCTGTATATACTTATAGTCCGAGTATCATGTTGGTTCACCTTTTCAATCTCATCTTTAATAGTAGCCCTTTCCTTCTCCACTTTAAAAAAAGAATACAAAGCATTCACTAATTCTGAATCAATGTTATCATAAATAAATTCCTTTCAAGGTTATAAAAAATAATGGGTTACTGTATGTGGCATTTGGAAAAACTAGTCTCTCTAAATAATCTTTTATTTAGGTACCACCATAGGCCTTTGTGTGTTTAATAGTTATTTAGTTAGTTGGTAGGTTGGATGGATAGGTGGATGGATATACATAGACATAGATGAGATAGAGATAGATACATACATGCACATATACATAGTGCATGTGTGTGTGTGTGTGTGTGTGTGTGTGTGTGTGTGTGTGTGTGTGTGTGGTTTCATTTTAAGCACAAGGTGAAGTATTAGAATCAGTGGTTAGCCCATTAGGGATCTTTTTAAATTGGATATATTATTGACAGGAGTCTGGAATTAAGACAGTTTTTCATTATTGACCTTCTCCTTCCAAGAGCTTTCTCTTGTAGAAAAAAATGAATTGCTTCTGAAGTAGAATTTTATCAGAGCAAAGCAAGTATCAGTAGAATTATTGAAGGTAACAGCATTAGTCAACAAATTAAGAACAAAACTTTATGACTTACCTGTCTATATTAGAATTAACGTTCGGAGATGAGATGTCAAAAGACTGCACATAACAGATTAATTTTGGCTGAAAACAAGTGAAATTAAATATTTTCTGGCAGTGAGAAAGCTGGATTTACCTGCTTGTTTGACCTTGAGTTTTGGCTTTACTTATTAGGTTACAAAACAGACATTTTTCACAAATTAAACGCTGTATCTATAAATCCACATTATTGATGAAAATATATTTAATGTGTATGACAAAAAATTCATTACTTAATTCGTAAGAAAGTATTAGCAACTATGTATTGAAATTAATAATATTGCAATTTTTATAACTCCTTATGAATTTAATACATCAGACAAGGTACCTCTGAGTCAAAGTTTAAAAGGAATAATTGAAAGTCATTTATGAAGTCTTGGTAGTAACTTTTTGGTAAAATTCCTAGAAATCAAGAAAGTAAATGATCTATACGACCGAGTAACAAATACTTTTTCAGATAAGTTGGTCTTATTTTACCAAAATTGACACAGGGCTTGGTTATCAGCACATAGACGATGTACTGTAATTTATAATGATGGGTCACTGTGCAATATTTTTTGCTTATAATAAAAACCTAGTGATATTGCTTCATAAAACTATTATATTTTGTTTCCTGTTTTGTTTATTAGTATATTTGAATAACTTTTCTTAAATATAAAAGTGAAAAATAGGGAAATAATTTATATTTAAGTGATTTATATTAATTTGTATTTCTAGCAAAATATACATAAACTAATTAACAACATGAGCAAAGAAGCAGTGAAGAGTACTTGTCAGCTGGCCGTTTTCACTTAGTTGCTGTCTTGCTAGATGCAAGTTACAATTTTCTTGATGTCTCATAAATTTCATAAAGCCTAATTTATTGATTCACTAAATATTGTGTCTTTCCTTTGTCTTATCATTCTGTGGTTCCAGTTACATGTGCTTTTAGAGCTTTTGGTCATGGCCTGTCCATCTTTTATGCAGCCTTTGGTATTGTCTACCCCGTGCCTTTTTATTCTGTGTTCAGTATTTTTTCTGACATATTCCAGTTTGCTGATTATCTCTTAAGCTATGTCTAGTCTGCTATTAAATCCAACTTTAATTTTTACATTTTTACTTTCAGTGTTTCCATTTGATTATCATTTATAATTTCCAGGTCTCTGTCAAAATGTGTCATTTAATTTTTGATCAAGTCATTGAAATTAATTTATAGTTTGCTTGATAGACTCTATAGCTTTCCTTGGTATTTTATATGCTAATTAGAGCTTTTATTGAATTCTGATGCTTTACATGCCAATTTGTCCAAATTATTTAAAATTCATGATGACATTTTCTTTCTACAGAGATCTAGTTTGTTTCTAATACCTTTTTAACAGAGCCATTTGGATGTATGCTTTATCCCTGGTGAATGAAGTCTGGTTGTTGTTTTTACTTACTTCTTGGGTATACAGCCCTCTGGATTACAAGTCGTGAGGAATTTAGTATCTTTATCATAACTGATTCAAAACTTCAGTATTGGCTTTGCTGACTGGGCAGAACTCTGAGACACAAGCTCTGCCCAGAGTGTGGCTCACTCTTCAAGGAGTCTTTTCTTCGCAGATTAGCCCCAGAAACCCTCACTAGGACTGACATTCGGATCCTTTCAAACCTGATTATTTCTAATATTTTCTCCAGATTTTTGATTTGTTGATTTTTGATTTTTGATTTTTGATTTGTTGCTACTGAAAAGTTTGGTTAAAAAAAAAAATCGAGTCTCGCGTGCTGGACTCCTCCACGTTTCACTCTATGGCTCCAGCTTGCAGCTCTTGTCCAGCCTCACACAATAGTCTCCTGTGTTCAGAACACAGCTTCCTTAAGCGTTGTCTCGTTACCAAGGAGACGGTCTCTAATTACAGTCTTATCAGTATGCTTACTCTGTTGTTTCTGTACCTTAAAAATAAATCCTTAGCCCAGCCCCAGTCACTCTTGAGTCATCTACCAAGGCACTCCAAGTGATGTATTCGTTATTCTTTATATACCGGGGGTGCCAAAAAAACTGAATACACACGACTTATATTCATCTTTTGTTATCGGTATATACTGAGTATTACAAATTTAATACATTTTTTTTTTTATTTTCTTAAAATGTACATACATCTTTCTGGACCCCTTTTGGCACCCTCTGTATGTGGTCTCATTCTTTAATTAGAAAGTCTTGTGTGGTCTGTCCTCGGACATCTTCCCCCAAAATTACTTTTAGTGTGGTTTTACAGAATGTCAGTTTCCTTCTTTTAGTGATAGATGGATAACTAGCTTGATAAAGATAATTATAGCAGAAATGCTTGCATGTCTAAAACTGAACTAATAATGTCTTGCCACTAATCATTCCTTCCCAAATTACTTCTCCAGCCTTTTCTATTTCTGCAAAAGCACTCTCATCCTTACAGATTGAAAGTTATAATGCAATTACTTGGCTTAAGACATTTTTAATGTTCCATAAATTCTTTGAATATTTTATTTTTGTAAAATTAAGGTTTAGAGAGATCAATGGCTTCTAGACATCAGGTCCACACATTTTCAGTTTCCTAAAACGTTTTAATAAGTATATGCTGATTCCTGAGTATCATTATCAGAGACTCTGACTAGCCAGTTTTTGACATGGATTAGGCATGTTTTCAGATGAAATCATTAGATACTTCTGAAGTATACCGTATTTGGGGACCTATAGGACTAGTCATGTAACAATATTGTTTGCTTTATCATTTTACTCTTCTAAGTTATTTGACATGTCTCACCTGCCTTATATCAAATAAAGTAGTCTGTTAGATTCTCATTCTTCTTCTCCTATCATCTAAATTCCCTTTCCATCACCTCTTCAATTTATATATTTTTAGTCTTCTAAATAAACTAGTCTTTTTTTAATACATCTTCTACTTCCAAATAACTACCTTCCAGAGTATCCTACATGATTAAGTGACATTTAAATATAATTTAATTAATTCCACACACTTCACTCTGATACAGAAACTCCAATAACAGTACTGTAAATTTATTTTCCTAAGCAACTTAGTCATTGCATTCTTATAGTCCATGTGCATTTAAGCAATACTACTACTTGCTATTTTAAATATATATATATATGACAGTTAATTTGTGTATGATGTTATTAATGTTTAATTCTTTGTCACAAGAGACCTATGTCTTAATTTTGAAAACTATCCATATGTCAAATAATGTTCCAGTCTTTTTCATGGAAAGTTTTATTAATCTTATGAACCTAATATTATAGCTTACCCAATTAATTAAACCTAATTGTATGTATCCCAATTATAGTAGTTATTAAGTACTATTGTATAAAATTATTATATAGTTACTTCTTTTATTTGTCTTAATTATATTGCATATAATTTTAGGGCAAGGATATGTCTCTGTCATCTTCATATTTAAACTTTACCTAACAGTTCTCTTCCAAATAGGAGACACTCAGTAAATGTTATTTGTTTGAGGTGAAATAAAAATGAATAATAAAGTGACTATATAACTTCTAAGATTCCTGACCAATATATATGGGAGAGTTAATCTGAAAGACACAGATGTAATTGTCAAGATATTTGTAAAGTAGATTTTTCTTCCTAAATGCTAATTCAAGATTTTTAAAAGAATCTCATAGATAATGTTCAAAGGTCAAAAACTGATTTTTTTTTTGTTAGAAAGAAAACATAAAAGTTGCAAAACTCTAAATTTTTAGTAAATAGCGATTATGTATTGGCCAAATTTTCCCTTATATTTATTTTTATCTACTGATTATTTTGCTCTTTCATTACATTTTCCTGTGTAGCAATGAACACTGATATTGAAACTGTATTTTTCTTGAGATGTCATAATAAATATAAAACTAGTAGAGATCTCCAAAGATTAGTCTTGTAGTCTTATTTTCATTTTTCCTATTTTCTTAAGAGAGAGCAACAGTACTAGACTTGCATGTAGAAAAGTAATAAATGGTGACACTAGGGCTGCATCACATGGTGAGGAAGTAAACTGTGGAGCCATTCAGTCAGTCCATTGGCTTCCCTGTAGTCAGAAGTAGTGGTGACTCCTGAGCAATAGTCATACAAGTTACATGTTGTCAATGGCATGAGATAAACATTACCAGCCACCTTCCATCATGCTTTTACCAGTGCTGCAGCCCATTGGATTGGTATTTATGTAGATGTAGGCTGATAGTCTGAAAGTAGAATGAACATATTGGAAGCTATTTACAATCAAGTGGGGTAACATAAATGGATGCATATCTTTCCAAAGACAGACAAGCTCTATCTACATTGTGTAAAAATAACCAAATATTCTGATCAAATAAGTCAAAGAGCCAATCAGATAAGTTTTAAAAACAAAATCTAATAGTCTGAGGGATTAAACATGTCTGTAATTTCTGGGATTCTTGAGCAGTGCATGGAGTCAGCACATGCTGAATAGCATTATAAACATTTGCAATTTTGTAGGCTTAAACAATTTTCCGATGAGAGTTTTAAATACGCTTCAATTCATAACTTGATATACTAACTTTTAGACATTTTTAAATACTGTAAACATGTAGTAACCTTTTTTCATACCAATTTAAACCTATTTGCTTGGTTTGCTCTTTCAGGGCTGCAAGTGCTTCTTCCAGACTACCTTCAGGAGCGCTTTGTGCAAGCAGCTCTGAGCTATATTGCTTGCAATTCAGAGGGAGAATTCATTTGCAAGGACAATGACTGCTGGTGTCAGTGTGGTCCCCGATTCCCCGAATGTAACTGCCCTTCCATGGACATCCAAGCCATGGAAGAGAATCTCCTTCGAATAACCGAAACTTGGAAAGCCTACAACAGTGACTTTGAGGACTCAGGTAAGACACATATTTTAATAGAACAGCACTTTGAAACTGTGCCCCAAGATAACTATATTGAAAAGACCACTCTGCCCTTTCAGAAGAAACTATTACATACTTGTGAGGGATTTTATTTAATTTTTTGTTATTCTTTCAAATAGACACATGTGTTGCCTTTATTACTGGTTATTCTGTATTTGATTAACAGCTCCTGTGTTGTTTGTGTATTGCTAAGTCTACTGGCACTACAACCTAGTTTGCTCTTGACCTGATATGTCCATCACTGAACAAAGAAAGTCCTTGCCTTTCTCAGTACAAGCACTTATCATGGGATACCTCTAACTCCTCTCTGGACTTTTCTAGTGGTCCCTCGGTTTTACTCATGAGGCCAAATGCAGGAAGCTGGTGTTCTGTGCCTTGTTTACATTAACACGGGTCTCATGAATGAGTACCTTCACGTATCTACTTATGTTTTGATCAAACTTAGATCAGCTATGATTGGACAGTGTTTCTAGGTTTTGAATTTTGCTGTTTCTGAATTTTCATGAGTATTCTCTGTATTGACTCTCATTGACATCATAACCTATGATAACCATCTACTTATGTTTTGATCAAACTTAGATCAGCTATGATTGGACAGTGTTTCTAGGTTTTGAATTTTGTTGTTTCTGAATTTTCATGAGTATTCTCTGTATTGATTCTCATTGACATCATAAGCTATGATAACCATCATTTCATAAAGCATTGAG
>NW_017731748.1:1160341-1167983 GCF_001890085.2 Hipposideros armiger
ATAAGCTGGGAATTCACAGCTTCCTTCTTCCCTTGTTTCCTTTTTTTCCTTTTCTCTCTCTCTTTATTTTTTCATTGATTATTTAATTCTGTGAATATTTGCCAATTCTTGGTTTAGTCTGGAAGCTGAGGAATGTGCATTTTCCCAGGCAAAGAGTGGCTGATGGAGAAAGAAGAAAAAGCAGATTTTTAGAGGTTGTGGAGATGGGAGTGACACATTTCTAGACTCAATAGGCCTAAAATAGTTGTTTCCCCACAAGGTATTTGCTGAATTTTAGATAATGCTAGATGCTAAGTCTTTGAAAGCAGAGTGAAGTTTACCACAGACTTTTAGGTGCCTAAGAAATAAAAATAAAATAAAATAAAATAAAAACCTCTGTAGGGGGAGGTGCTTGAAAATAAAATAGGCAAGGATAGAAAACCCTGGAGAGAATGATGAATTGACACTGAGTTTCTACAACTGTTCCCCCTCTCCTCCAGGGGGTACATTTATGAATTCAAGGCCGAGTTAGAAACTGAGAATCTAGGATTAGCACCTAAGAAATGTTGCTTTTCCAAGACAGGGGGCAACGTTTTTTTCCAGCCACCGTAGATTGAATTGAGAAAAATGGAGGTTTAATGGGCTTTTAAATGCACAACCCATCTCCTCTTTAAGACATTTGCTGCATTTTGAATTTACGTGTGGCCGATGACTAAAGTGATAAAAAGAAAACCTCTGAAGGGTAGAATTGACTCTTCCACAGTGTTACAGGGCTGAAGTAGCAGATGCTCACACCACAAGCATCTGAAGGCCACACCATGAGAACAGGCGCGAATGAGAGGTAGGCTGAGTCCCGTGTAATTACAACCCAACACTGATAGCCAAATCCTCACCTAAGGAGTAGATTCTAAAAAGATCAACTCCTTAGAAAGTGCCTGTTAAATAAGAAGAGGTGACCTCTTGAGGATGAAATTTTCTCAAACCTCTGCAGTCCTTTTTTTACAAATGATGGACATAAAACCCTAACTTACAACGTATAAGACCAGACAAGGCCAATATCAAAGAAAAAAAGAAACCAAATGGAAGGTAATCCTGATGTTGAAATTAGTAGAAATGATATTCAGATAATTATCATTGCAATGTGAAAAAAATAATAAAGGAAAGGAAGGATAAGTAGATGAAGAGATTGAGAAGTTAGGAATGTATCAAATTGGACTACTCTGAAATAAGACAGTACAGTAGAAAATGGGAAAAGTCATCTGGGAAAGGGTTGGGTTGTCTTTTTAATAAATTATGTTGGGTCAGATCTAATTTCACTGTAGTGGTTATTTTATTAAATATTTTTCTCATTACATTAACTATTCAAAATAAAAGACTAATACTGTAGCACTGGGTAAAAAATCATTATTGTCATCATAAGCATAATAATAGAAGACTATTTGCTTTTTACTAAAGACATGTAAGCACAGATAAGTTGAGGTTAAAGGGGGAAGTATGTACTGCACACAGTAGTGAAAAATTAGTAGACTACATTTTAAAGCAAGATACATTAATTGAAGTAAAAATATTCCATACTAATAAGAAAATCCAATAGTAATATATATCATAATTATTGATTTATATGAATCACACCCATTAAAAAGGCAGCTAAGACTTTATTAAGACTATTGTAATAAAGGAGAGAGACTTATAGTAGACTTACAATTGAGCTCAATCCTCTGAAACAAAAGGCAGGAGGGTTTTTAAAACACTAGGATGATTAGCTCGTGGAAAGTGCTAGAGGACATTGGCAGGGAGGGTGTTCAGTGTGATGGGCCATCTGTGTTTGCTAATTGTCCCTTATTGAAGCTAGTCTCCTCCTTTCCCACAGAGACTGGGAGGTAAGTGCACCATCTCCTTTTCTTCTGATGCTTACATTTCAAGCAGATGGCTCCCAGGTTCTTGAGAAAGACATTTCTGCTAGAATATTTACACCTTAAAGGGACAGAAAGGAATTTCCTATTGCAAGTTTCTTGAAGAAAAGGGAGATCGGGGGCCTATAGTCAGGAATAAATCTGTTTAGAGTTTAGTCAAGATGAGGGAAACGTTCAGGCCCTTTTGGTTAATACCCAACACCAGAGCCCTTAAAACCATGAAGAAAAATTTGACAGGACTAAAAGGAACAAAAGACATATAAGAATCATAGTGTGACATTTAGCATATTTCTTTTAATAAGTAAAAGAAGAAACAAATTGAACATTAGTGATTTATTGAGTTTCAAAAGGAAGTTAACAGACATGACTAAAATAAGTGGAACACTTAACAGACAAAAAGAAATGACAGAATTCATAATTTCTAGTATTCATGAAAGTTACCAAATTTCACCATATGCTAGATCATAAGCCTGAACGCATTCCTAAATATTGAAACTATTTAGCATATGTATTCTGACCACAATGGAACTAAACTGAAATCAATAACTAAAAGATAAATGGTCAAACTTCATCTGCCTGCAAATCAAGTTCTAGGCTTCTAAGTAATCTGTGCAGAAGGAGTTAAATAACACGAAGTTAATTCAAAAGTGTAAGTCAAAGAAAAAGTTATAAAAAAGAAAATATGTTGAACTGAACAATGATAAAAATATGACATCTAAACTTGTGTAGTGCAGGTAAAGAATTGGTTCACGGAAATTATAGCCTAAAGACAGGTTTTTGAAAAAAAAAAAGCAAACATGGAAATCAATGATTTAAGGTTTTACCTTAAGTATTTTAAAAATAACTTTCTGCTTAATTAGAGGTGAGCAACAATGACAACAGCAGAAATTAATGCAATTGAACAGAATTGGGCAGGTAGAGAAAAGCCAGAGTCAAATGTTGGTTCTCCGAAAAGACTCATAAACCTAATAATTATCAAGAGTAATCCAGAAAAAAATTGAAAAATGTACAAAATTGAAATATCAGAAATGCGAAAGGACACATCACTAGATATACTACAGAAATCATTTTAAAAATACGAAATAAATTATGAAGAACGTTTATATCCAATTTGGATGAAGTAGATACATTTTTCCAAAAGTAAATTTACTAAGCTTTACAGAAAAAGAGATTTAAAATTTAAATTATTTATTATGTTTGAAATAAAAGTATCTATTATGAAAATGCTTTTCCCCAAAACACCTCTTTTGGATATAGAATAAGAAAAATTGTAAACAATCTTTCTTAGGATCAACAATGCAAAAATTCTAAGAAAATTTTATTAATTTATGGAGAAGCAATATGTAAAAATAATAATGTTTTATGACTAAATTAAGTTTACTTAAGTTTTTTTTAAGCTTAAAAATATGAATCGGATTTTATCACAAAGCAAACAGAATAGAATCATGTGAACATCTCAAAAATTGAGAAAAAAATAAACACCTATTTATGATGCTTTTATAAAAATCTTTAAGCAAACTTGGAATGCGTGGAACATTCCACCTTTTAATAAAGAATTTGTACAACAACCTCATGGTGAAAATAGGAAAGTTTTTCTTCTGAGAGCAGCAATGAATAGTGAAGCTCACTGCATGTTATATGCCAAAATTGTAGCGAATTGGTCAAAAATTATTCAGGAATGTTCAATGGCTAGGTATTTTGAACTACTAGTTAGGAGCTAGTGCTAATAAAACTTAGAGTTTTAATTCTTACTTACTTTGGGGCTGCCCATCTTAGGTTTAATACTATACTCTTACCACACTGGCCCGGTTGTGTTAACTTTGAAGAAACTATGATTTACTAAAAATACCTATTTTTGCATTATATCTATGAAATTATTTCTAATACTGATAAGTTTTGTTTTTAATTCATTGTTCCAATTGGTATCTAGTGTATTTAGCTGACTCACATTGAATTTGAAGTGATCCTACTTTGCTGTAAATTTTATGACCCGTCAGATATAATATTGAGGTTTATTTTGTTTTTTCAGTGTGTAGATAGTTAAAGAATGAACCCAAACGTTTTATTAGTACGTCTTTAGTAAAACCACATTCACTTATTCAAATTGGAACCAAACAACAGGTAAAATACTCTGTTTTTCCTGGACTTCTTTCAAAATTAGTGAAACGTGTGGAGAAGCACATTTGAAAGTTTTGAGAAGAACCTTCATTTTTGAGAAATAAAACTTTTCTTTGGCCTCAGGGAAATAAAATATCAGAAGGAATGAGGCAGATGTTACATTGGGGAACGATTTCTAAAATGTTCTCCACCCACAGGCTCCTATAAGTCGATAGACTGTATTCTAAGTACTTTTGTAAGGAAATACACCAATGTATTTCATTTTCATGGTGATTGGGAAAGCAGTGATATTGTGTGCAAGCACTGTTTATTTATTTTTATTATTTTTATATATTTTCTATTTTTTATTAGTTTCAGGTGTACAAAACAACTTAATGATTGGACATTTACACACCTCATAAAGCGATAACCCCAACAAGCCTAGCACCCCTCTGACGCTGTGCATAGCTATTACCATACCATTGACTCTATTCCCTGTGCTGTAGTTTACATTCCATGACTGTATACATATATATTTAACTATAGTTGACATTCAATATCATTTTATATTTGTTTGAGATATACAGTGCAATGGTTAGGCATTTATATAGGCATTTATATAATTTATGAAGCGATTCCCCCGATAAGTCTAGTACACATCTGACACCATACAAGTACAAATTGGCAGTCACAGAATAGTCACAGGGATGTGAAATACAGTATGGAGAATATAGTCAATAATGTTTTAAAACTTTGGATGGATATTTATCTATATGCCTGAAATTAAAATCCAGTTAAACTCTAGACAGACAATACAAATTGGGTTGGAATTGTAGTTTATTTTCAAGTATTTAGTTCCATTTACTTTGAAAGTGTTTTACAATGCAAATAACATATCTAAAAGATATTTTTTATTGAATTTGAGGAAAAATTAGCGTGTGTGTGTCATTTTATCCAAAGAGAATACACATTTGTGTTTAGGAAACTGTGCCTTAAACACAAATGCCAAGATGAAGAGTGGCAGTGTGTGGACTCAAGGGCAGCGATAATGCAGAACTGTAACGCCAGTGCAAAAATGTGGACGGTGCTACAAAAACACGCCATCAGATGTTCTCTGTGGAGGGTGACATTTCCGTTTCTTTTTCCCTCATGCTGCTTGTCCACTGTGAGCTGGTTGGCTGCGGTCCCCTCTGTCAGCTCGCTCCAGGACAGGCTGGCGGAGCAGCCTCCATCTGGAGCGATGTGTCACTGTGACAGAGGAATACCTTGTCGTACCTGCCAGAAACAGCCATTAGACAGCACTAGCTTTCTATTTTCTGACATCTCGCTTGGCACTGTAAGTGTATTGGACACATGATCTTCATCCCCAGTTACCACGGACACCAGTTTCACCAGCTGTTTCGCCACAGCTTTGCCTGGATTGTCACCATTCCAGCCCCTGATAGCGTGTCCTTGACTCAGCCATGACCCGCTAAGTCAGTGTCACAGCGGTGGGTTTTGCGCTCCTCAGCACAGCCTCCCCGCTCCATTCCTGCCTCTCATCTCTGAATAAGTCCATATCAGCTTGGTCCACAGCAATCACAAACACCCTCAAACTCTCAGGTGCAGGCAAAGGTCATTTGTCGCACGTTTTACACGCCCACACAGGTGAGCTGGACCTTTGCACGGCGTTGTCCTCACTCCTGGATTCAGGCGAAAGGGAGGGTCCCCATCTGGCGTGGCTTGGTTCTGGAGGCTGTGCAGAGAGTGAAGTGAATGAGCAGCCACTGGCTCTCACGTGAATTGCTGGGAATTAGCGTGAATTACTTGCCAGCACGTCACATCACGTATGATCACACTTTATGGCCAAGCCATAAAATGGAAACAGAGACATGCCGTTTTGCCATATGCCTAGAAGATGACCCAGAATATTTGTGAATACCCAAAATGTCTGCCACAGTTGAGTTTTTAGATACAAGCAACTAAAAATATGTTCTGTAGCACCTAACTGTCGCATCCTGCGCGGCAAGGGCTGTGGGATGGGGGAGGGCTGCGAAGGGTTAAGAGAGACAAGAGCCAAGGATATGGTGCAAGCAGGCCAGGTGTTCGCATCGCTTTTATTATCCACTATCAGGAAGTAGATTTGCTTATGGCATTCCAGCCCACTGAGCCTATGTGCCTAGTAACTGTTTTCCCTGAGGCTCTGTTGTGCTCCAGCGCGTACTGTGCCTTCACACACACACAACCCCTGGGATGGAATCAGCTTTCGAGACCATCCGGTAAGGAAGCTTTACCGAGATCATTACCGACATCGGGTCTCAGTATTCTGAGACACTTCCCTATAACTTCATAGGATCAGCACGCAGGAACAGTCGGTTCAGCAGCTATAAGGCTACATCTAACCATATAATCTTAGGTGGGAATACGAGTATGTCTTACTCTTGGTACCTAAAGTTCTGCAGCCTTTTGTTTTCACCGAGAACAGAGATGTGTGTATTTTACATGAACTTTGAGCCCTTAGTCCACTGTAGCCATCATTTTGTCCAAACTAAGTAGCTGGATGTCAGATAAACAAACTGTATCAGCAACAAGCTCTGTGAGTATTAGCAAGTCATTTAAGCTCTTACAACTTCAGCTATTTCCTTTGTCATTCAGCTGCCTTATTTAGATCAGAGGAACTAGGTATAAAATTCCCAATCAGAAAGAACTGTCACATATAATATTGCCTACTCATGGGTCTCGGGTAAAGCTTTTTGGTAATCACGTGTTTATATTTATAACATAGTTGTTTTATAGGGGGTGGTGATTAGAACATAAGAGGGCGGGAGAGAAAACAAGCTTTTCATAAAGTCAAGTCTCAAGTGGTGATTCGCACGCTATGTATGTACATTTTAATTTATTGTGATAGTCTGTGCATTGGCCCTACTGTACCTTACACACATCCCAGCTCCAGAGACCGTGTCCGGCTTCTACACTGATACATCAAAACCAATTTGATTTTCTCCGCTGTTTGTTCTGACTGGTCAGTGTTTCTGCTCTGATTCATCAATGCCCAGCTATATTGTATTTAATATATCATGAATATCACCTTTGCCATTTCCAAGTTTTATCCTTGTACTTCAATTAATTTTAACACCATCTGAAATCAGATGGCCGTAGCGTGTCAAGCAGGTGTTTTATGTAACGACCCACGACCCAGCTCCCCGAAGGCTCTCCGCCAAATACTGTCTGCCTGCTCCAGGCTGCCTGATGTATTTCTGTACCTAGATCAGTGCCATCGTCCCATTTGAAAAGAGGTCGGCGTTTCTTGATGGCAGAGAATGTCGTATTTCTTTTTGTCATTACACAGAAACTAGTACATGGTGCTATATTTAGTAGCCACATTGTACATCACAATATGTGTTGCTTGATTGATGAACGAGATAAAACACATGTGTGGCCAGACATTGCATTTGATATGATCTACCTCATTCACAGCTTCTTGGAATGTCACAGTAACCTTGACACCATCCGTCTTTTCAATAGGCATGTTCTAAAGAACAATCCTAAGAAGCAAAAATACTTTATCATATATATAATATGATAAAGTATATATATATATATATATATATATATATATATATCTCCTAGGGATTGTGAGGGAATTTTTTTCCTTTATTTTTTTCAGCCCTCAA
>NW_017731748.1:1169018-1176201 GCF_001890085.2 Hipposideros armiger
AAGTTGCTGTCCTTTTGTTCTTCAGTCTAGTTGTGGAGGACGTTGCTTCACTGGCCCAAGTTGGCACCATCATTGCGCTCTTCCTGGGCGAGGCAGCACATCAGTTGCCGACTGCTGGCCACTCACGCTGGCTGCTGGCTACACACGGTAGCCCATGGCAACCCACTGCCACAGGGGCTGCAGCCTCCGCCGTTGCCGGCTACTCACGGCAGCCCAGCTCCAGGTTGAGCTGTTGTTCAGCATCTTAGCTCTAGAGGGCAGTGTCACTAGCCCTCATATGTGGGAGCCGAACCGGGGCCCTCTGGCTTCCCAAGCCAGCTCTTAACCAATGTGCCACTCGGCTGGCACTCGAGTCATCACATTTTTAAGATTACATATTTAAAGCCATTTCCAGAAGACTCACTGCAATTGATATGCAATATAAAATTGTCATTCATGCCCTTCAGCAAATGTTACTGGTTCTCATCCTTATCGGCACATAAGAAAATAGGCCGTGAAGCATCCTTGGAGTCAGTTAGGCCATGTGACTTGTTTCATTGAAGGAAATGTGAGAAGAAACAAACTTGCCATTCTCTAGACAGGGTGTCTAGAGCCAGACACAATTTGTTAAGTTTGCGTCCCCAGCCAGAGCGATTGATGATGTTCCGGATGGTAAAACTCTGAAAGCTTGCGTCACTGAAATAGGACACTAGGCAGCAGAGCCACCCTGAGGTAGACATGTAATATGATCAGGAAGTAAAGCTTTATTGTTGAAACCTAGCAGGATGTTGGTGATGTTTGTGATGCTGGAAAAACTTAGCCTAGGCTGATCTACGTACTCGTGTGAGAAGACTGCTTTCTCTTTCACTGTTGGATGGCTTTGTCTAAGAAGTCATGATAAATATCGGTTACGCTTTCAAATGTATTGTTTAATGGGTGAAAGCATATGGACCACTTAGACACATTTTTAGACCTCATGCCCTTTACTCTTTAAAGTCATCCTGTAAAGTAGTAATGTTATGATTGTAATTCATTTTCATTTTAAAAATAAGAAAGTCAGACTTAATACATGTTAATTTTCTTGTCCAACATACATAATAGGAGGCAAAGCAAGAATTCAAACTCAAAGCAAAGTGTGGTCCTTGCTGTATACCAAGCTCTTTCATGAGCAGGTGCTATTATCACATAAGGTAATCGTCACCTGTATGTCATACCTTATGTTACTTCTACCTGCAGTAACTCAGAGAGTACCTTGCTATAATCTAGAGGTTGCAATAAGCATCTTTGGATCAAAGCTGAATACCTGTAGGCCAGGCACAAAGATAGACCCAGGAAATGGCACTGTCTCGTGTATTAAGCATACTTATAAGAAATACGGTATTCATAACTGCTTCTGTGTGTTTTAAATTCTCCTAAATACTGACAAGTGTATTTTATATGTCATCATTGGCTTAGTTTACCATGGAATTTTATCTAGAGCTTAAGAAGATACTATTTTTATTTAGAGTGAATTGGACTCCATCCAGGGTGCCCTCAGTCGTTGATATTTTCTGTCTACATTTAAACAATGCTGTGATTATTTTTACAGTTGGGAATCTAAGCTGTAACACTAATTATACTAATAGTGTTTGTTTCTCTATCTCAGACTTCGGTTTGTTTTTTTTTTTGAATCGGCTTATTCATTCCTGTGACAATGATTCAAGATTTTATATACATTGGTAATTGCAAGTTGGTGGAGCATAGCCAGGTGACTCATAGCAATTATTTACTCTGCAAAAGATGGCTTCCCTTTGGTTTACCCAATGTCCCTTCACCCTTCTCCATTTTCTTATAGTGACACCTATAACATGCACAAAACATCTACCATGTAGCTAAATGGCCTGTCATTGAGAGTCTCATTTAATTTTTGTTATCTTGCTAGTATGGCTTAACAGCCAGCTGTGAAGAAGAAATGACACTTCTGTTGACAGAAGTCAGTGCTTCATTTAAGGAGTTGACAAAGTGTTAGTGAGGAGATCTTGAACTTAATTGGCAGTAAAACAAATGTGTGGCGTTGTCAGACTGTCAGGTAGCTGTGTGGTGCGAACTGTGAACAAGTATCATTCCAGGAAGGTTGAGCAAACTTGTCACACGGCTATGCAAGATAACACACCCAGAGTAACAAGATAAATTTCACCCAACCCCCCTGAAGTGTGAAAACACACCTCAGCTCTTAAAATTGGCAGGAGCTCCATTGGCCAGTTTGTCAGACCTTTGCCCTGATGAAGAATCCTCTGTTTTATACAATTTGGGGTTGAATACTTAACTTCTGTTTCTGGTGATGGGGAGCTCAGTGAATCACAAAACTGAAGAGGATGAGTTTGACTGGCTGTCATTACAAGACGACTTTTGTTTCTTTGGAAATTGTATTTGTTCCTCACTTTTCTGCCAAAATAGCATCATGTCACTGTGTGCTAAACTGTACGAGTATGTAACTCTAACTTCTAATTTTCTCATCCTTCATCTCTGCATTCTTGAGAATGTCCCTCCCACAGCCCTCGGGGGTCTGCACACAAGTCTCACTCCTCCCTGCGTGTTTGTTCTAGCAGATTTCATATTCCCATTCTTACATTCCCACCATGAATCGTTCTCGTAATCCTCTTGGGATAATCTTGGTTTGTCAGTGGAATTCAGAACCAACCAAACAGATCACAGTGGTTTCATTAATGATTAAAATAGAATAAGTATCTTCTTTATTCTACATATAATGAAGACTAAGAATCCATTAACTTTTTGGCGACTCTCATACTGTTCATACACATTGAGTTGTGATAAAAAATGTTTAAGTATGTTTTACATAATCTGCTAGTAAGTCAGATCTCCTTTCTTTGTATTTACACACACACACACACACACACACACACACTCTCACTTTTTTCTTAAGGAAATGCTGGGCTTCACTTTGTTTTAATATTCTTGTCATTGTTCCATTCTTTGAATTCTTTTTGGATTCTGATTGGACTAAAATTGGCTTCTGTGGCTTCTTAGCAATCATTGGCGCTTGTTTGTTTGTTTATTTTAGCAGAAGAGGGCAAGGGCAGAGCTCTGTCCCCAACCACACTAGGGTATCCCTGGAATTTGAGAAAATGGTCATATTGGTTTTAGTAATTTGCATGGTCCTTCTACACTTCATTCTCGGTTTACCAAAAATAACATTCCTTGAGTTCTGTGTTTCTTCATATAACCCACTGGGTAAAGCAGTGAGCCCTAACTGAGTCCTCATTTGGAAACTGCCCACCTGTAAGATTATTTGAGGCTATGGATAGTCTAGCTCTAGGCAGTGGGTAAACTTATCCACCCACATATAAACACATTAGGATATATTTTCATCCAGATGCTATTTCCTACCCGTTTGTTGTGCAGTAAGTGATTAGCTTATTATAATTTGTCTAAATATAAAGATTTCCTGCAGGAAAGTGCCATCTTAGCATTCCAGTCTAACTGTAAGTCCTTTAGGCTTCTGGAACTCAGATAGAGGTGCTGATGTCACTATAGGATTAACCTTTGTTCTGGGTTCAGAAACAAAAGGTCAGGAAGCAAAATGCATGGGAGTTGGAGGGAAAGGATGTATCATTTTTTTGGCTGCAGGTCTGACCCTAAACATAATTGGACGTATGAACACACACATCTGACTTTTTAAAAATGACTTCCCTGAGGTTCATATATAACCAATACCCCGACTTTCACCCCATTATTTCTTCTCCCCAGCCAGGGACATAGCCTGCTTGTGGAAATGCATAACGCCCGTAATAACCTTTCACCCAGCTCCAGCTGCTCCGGTCAGTCAGAACAGGCACAGTCACAGATGACCTCAGAAGCTCAGGGCAGCTGCACTGAGACTCAGCTCCCCTCTGCTCCTCACTCATCAGACACCCAGGCTGACAGAGCCGAGCATGGGGACACTTCCCATAGGATGACAGGCAGAGAAGAGACGTAGAGAAACCTCACACGGACCTCTAAAGCTTCTGCTCAGAAGTAGCATGCACCATTTAAGTTCACATGTTAATGGCCAAAGGAAGTTATATTGCCGATCTGGAAGTTAATAGGGTGGGAATGAATGATTCATCCATGGGGGAGGATATGACAGAAAAAGGAGCAACCGTGGAGGCACACATGTAAAATCTATCACGAGTCCTACGGATTTTGATTCGCCAAATTCAGCTGGTGTCTGTGTTTAAGAAGGAAAACAACTAGCTTGGACCAATGAGTGTGTCATAACTGATAGTTGTTAAAGATTGTCAGCATAGTTTTCATTTTGAAGGGAGGTTACATTTTATCCGCAGTCTCTCTCTCTGTTGATATTTTAGATTATTTAAATGAATGCAAGGGAAAGCCCAGGCTGTGAGATAGACGGTGTGTGGGGATATTTGGCAGACTCTGAAATCACCTTGTAGAATCACAATCTTTCAATGTTTGGTAAATGTATTAGAGACGAAGCAGGATGTGCTACCCATCCAGTATTTTCATTCCTGCTGTGTAGCGCTCTGAGCACTGATGGGTGGGCTTCTAGAGATGACCCGCTCACTCATGCTGGCGGACGGCAGCCATTTAAGTATTCAGATAGCATTATGTTTTTTTCCCTTAAATCCCACCAATATATTTCTCCTGGATTTCTACCCCCTCACAGTAGTTCTGACCTCTGGAGCTGCACATACTGAAGCCTAGCATCTCTTCCATTTAGTTTTTAAAGTATTTGAAGTGAAATAAGTAATTTCTACCATTCAGTCTTCTTTTGACGGGCTACATATTCCTTGTTACTCTGCCTTTCTTTCCAATGGCTCCAGATTTCTGCATTATCCTGCTCAGTACCTATTTTCAATTTTCCTCTTAAAGTTTGATGTACAGACACTCCAGGTATAAACTGCTCTGCACAGAATGACCAAAATCAGCTCCGATCTTATCTAGAAAGTTTTTCCTCACTGTTTTAGTCTTGATGAGGTCTCTTTCATCAAGGCATAATTCAGCTACCTTTTATTCAATATCAATTTGTTTTAATTAATTCACATTTTATTTCAAATGCATACCAAACCTGAAATGATATCTGTACACCCAAGCATTTTAGCATTTCAGTTATTTTAAAAAGGATGATTATCATGTAATCAGCAATTGCATTTAAATACCCTCAAGCCCAGTATATAATATAAATGACAATTCACAATATGTTATGCTACTTCCGGTTGGATCTTCTTCTCTCTGAAAGATGTCCACTACTGTTTCAGTTTGAAGGTGTTTCAACTTGTGCAGAAAGAGCAGCAGCAGACAAAATGCCAGCACATCATTGGTTTCCGCCCTTGATAATTTTTCTCTCCCTGATAACTTTCTGGTAAAGTATGTGCTTATATTTTGAAGTTCTCAGATGAAATACGAGGTATTTACCATCAGGCAGGTCTCACTGGAGACACTACATCTGTTCAACAATCTTTAAAACAATGCTTGAATTTCTCAGCATTTTTAAATTCCAAGCCAGCTTTGATGATAACATTCTAGGATGTGAAAATCCTTCCCAGGAGAGAGAGAGCTGTAGAGGAATCTAGTTAGTTGAAGTCCTAAGAAACAGAGTTTTTTTAAAAGAGATTTCTTTTTACATTTGTAATGCGTGTCTTTTCAAAATGGTCTTTGTTCTCTTGTCATCCAAACTCTTTCCCAAGTTCCTTTAGAGATTCAAACCCAGATTTAAAGCAAAACAAAATAAAACATTCTTGAACAAACACATATTTTTAATGAATTACATTGCACTTAGAAGTATCATAGCCTTGGGGCCGGCTGCGTGGCACGCTGGTTAAGAGCTGGCTTAGGACGCCAGCGCTGAGCAGCACGGCCCTGGTGTGGATCCTACATGAGGACCAGTGAAGCTGCACTCTCTACAGTTAAGATGGTGAACAACAGCTCGACCTAGAGCTGGGCTGTTGTGAGTCGCTGGCATCAGCAAAGGCTGCAGTGGGCTGCTGTGAGCTACCGTGTATAGCTAGCAGCTGGCGTGAGCTTTCGTGAGCTGCCGTGAGCGGCCNCAGTAACCTTGACACCATCCGTCTTTTCAATAGGCATGTTCTAAAGAACAATCCTAAGAAGCAAAAATACTTTATCATATATATAATATGATAAAATATATTAATATATATATATATATATATATATATATATATATATATATATATCTCCTAGGGATTGTGAGGGAATTTTTTTCCTTTATTTTTTTCAGCCCTCAAATCTGAATATGAGCATGAACAACTGCCATGCTTTTCTCCTCACAATAAGATGAGATTGTATAGATTATATACAGTATAACCAGAACACACACACAGTGCTGTTTCCACCAGTTTGAATATATTTATCATTACTAAGAATTATCTCTCAATATATGTATGTTGTAAAACTCATAATCTGTAGTTATTAGAACTCATAATTTGATCAACTATCCAATTTAGTCTGAAACAAATTATTCAAGGCCTTGATTCATAAAAATACAATAAATGGTGACTTCATTATGTGGTTAGTGTTTGAATTCTCCCGTAGACATGGATTGTGGTGAAGAGAGGTTAATAAATAATTCTCTGTATTCAGAGAATTTTTATTTGCATACTGCCTGGTCAGTTTTAGAAAAATGTGTGGTGACTTTTCTGTATTGTGTGTACTTTATGCTACCACTTGGGTCATTTTGATTAAAATGGTTGCTCATTTTAACTGTAAACTCTCAGAAGCCATGACAAAGGCTGGTAGCACCCTGCATTCATACCTTCTATTATTACCTCATAATGGTCACACAGACTTGGATAGAATCCCCTCTGTAGTATATTTAGTACGTTGTGCTTATTCCATTGTATAAATTTAATTGTTAAACAGCATTCCCTTTTTGACAAACAAGTAGTTGTACTCATTCATTTTTAGAGAATATCCTATTTACTTTTAAAATTCACCATTTGCTAAAACGTTATCTGGGTGCTAGTTAATTTTGGGATCTTTTACATGAACTGCTTTGTCAGTCACTTCACTGAAAAATGAAGACAGCAATATGTGGAATTTTAATGTGGACTTTTGCATACATGTAGACAGTCTAATGGTAGAGCATTAGAAGTTAACACAAAGTCAGGGTTCATCCTTGACAGTTTTATCGAGTCATCAGATTTTTTTTTTTTAAGATTTTTAATGGGGAATTGGGGGATGGGAA
>NW_017731748.1:1180776-1203416 GCF_001890085.2 Hipposideros armiger
GAGCAACTGCCTCACCCGGGAAGAGCACAATGATAATACCAACATGGGCCAGTGAAGCGACGTCCTCCACAACTAGACTGAAGAACAAAAGGACACAACTTGTCTGTTCCCCTTCCCCCAATTCCCCAACGCTGCTCCCCTCCCCCAATTCCCCAATTAAAAAAATATATCATATTCTTGTATAACATGGCAGTTTTAACTTCATCTCACATCGATATTGAAGTCTCGGCATGTTTAATAATACTCTAGGGGAGAGAGAGGGATGCGTACATTTGAGTAACAGAGCTTTACAGAGATCATCCTAGTATAGCATTGAGGAAGAGTGAATGCAAGTTGATACAGTAACACTTTTTTCATGAATCATGAACCTTATCCTTCCAGCTTAGCTTGAGAGAGAAAGAACGCTTTTCCCCAAAATGTTACAGAAAAAAAGATGGATTGGATCCTCACAGCTCTGGGTTGGGCACGTGGATAACCGGGAAGTAATCACTGTGGTCAGAGGAGTTGAGGTTGAAACGATCGTGTTTACCAGGTTTGTCCCATTGGGTCCTCCACTTCTTTGGCCTCAGCCTTTGGGGCGGATAATATAATACTTCAAGATTATTCTCAATGTCATTGCACCTCCAAGGATAATGGCATAAGAGAAGAAAATGGATACATAGCGGGTGCGACTAGATGTCTGCCTGATGACATAAAATGGATAGTTGTGTTTATTATAACAATGGGCTTTGTTTAGGCCTACCCCTGCTTGTGTTTGTGTGAAAGAGAAGTTGCAGAGGTAAGTGTCCCCATGACACCTTCTTGGTGGTGACTTAGAGTCTGGTCATGGGACAGCCTCCTTTCAGAGTCAGGTATGGTTGTAGGAAGACTGGTGGCAGAAAGTCAGTTGTTAATTCTGAACACAAAGTGTAAATATTTTCCCCTGGAATCCTGAAATTATTTGACATCTTCAGGACAAAAACAAGCGGGAAAAAAATATTTTTTAATGCGGCCAACCCCTGTGGGAACATGGCACAACAATAACTGGCGTACCTGAGCTCCGCATAATGTTCATCCAGCGCTCCCTTGTCACATGTCAGTGTCAATACCAGGATGGGTGCTTCTCTGTTGGGTGCCCAGTTCAGGAAACTAGCACTCTAATCTGACTGTGGAATATGCGTACACGTGTACACATTTGTGGAGAAATGATGTGCAGTGTCTTTCAGAGAGTTCCTAAATATCACAAGAGCTCAGCAGCTATCTGGTCAAGGTGTTGGGCAAGCCATTTGACTATTAGATTCATAGCACACGAGAAGGCTAAATGTGTATGGTTCAGCCGGTGACATACCTGACTCATGGCACACGTGGCAGAGGACAGCGTGCTGGTGGTGGTGAGTGGATGCCTAGTGGCCTAAAGAAGAGAATCTACTCTTCCAAGGCCCACGTCAGCCTGGAAGCCAGAGTCGGGATAATGTGTTAGTGAGAAATGCCGATGTCTGCTTTACAGGGTTAGAAGCTGTAAGACTTAGAAATCTTGGGTAGAGAATGGCCCATAAAAGCTGCCAGAGAAGGAAGCCTCTGTAAGATCTAGGGCAGAAAGCTCATGCTTACATCTTCTTGGCAACTGTCAGCAATTGTTTCTTGACATGCAATGTTTTGGACTGAGAACATATGACAAATACAGAGCTATTAGTTCTGTGTAGTTAAGTGGGCTTAAGAATAATTGAGTGGAAACAACAAATATGTTTTTTTCAGGAACTTTAGTTATGAAAAGAGGAGAGGTAGATGGAGGAAGGAGCAGAGTCTGGTAAATGTTACTCGCTTAGAAAAGTCACAGGACCTACTTCCACACCAAAGGGAACAAAAGGAGGAAGCGGAGGATGTTAATTAAGAGAGATGGGGGTAGGAACTATGCTGTTAGGGCTTGTGTTCATGGATGAAGACAGGCACGGGTGTGTGTGTGTGTGTGTACACCAGTCTATCTTACTATGAGGCAGGAGAAAGGAATTCTTCATACATGTAATACATTGGAAAATTTGAAGTAAAAGGAAAGAAGTTTGTGAAATTTTAAATATATTGTCAAGAAGAGATAGATAAATCAGAACAGTTAGCAAGACATCTATAAAAACTGTACTGTAATATTGAAATATTATGTAGGGTTTGCAAAACCTACAGGGTTAGTGTTACATTTTCTTGGTGTGATGAAGTGATTTCAGATGTGTCATCTGTAAAATAATATCAAAGAATTTGATGAAAATATAATCAAATTTTTTGACTTTAGTACACTATGCAATGATTTGAGAAGAAGTTAAGATAGTATTGTGAAGTCCAGTGAGGAGTAAAAAGGAGAATGAAAATGATAATGCTTGACACTTGCAAAAGCAGAATCGTCTACAGTACTGCGTTTAATTGAATGGACCAACGTCTCCCAAAGCACTGTTGGTCAGAAACTTTGCAGAGAGATATGAGCAACAGGGGTATATTCCTATGATCAAATGAATTTGGAAATACTATGTGAAAAAAATCATATCAAATGACATGAAGTATGTAGAAACATGGAAACTATAAAATGCTTTGCAAAAGTTAGTTTTATATATTTTTTATTTTTGTAAATATTGATATTAGTTTTGGGTGCAAGTGAACCTATATGTGTGATAAGTGAACATCATTTTAGCCTAAAATTTTTACGTTGGAGACCTAGATATATTTAGTTGTTATGGCCCATGTCATGCACATATGATGCTTTTATATGATGTATGTTTTGTTGCCTTTGTTGATTTTAGTGGACTAACACATACATAATTAAAAAATCGGTTTTGTTTTTAAATTACATATTGAAAGCAAGCATGAAAAGGAAATAGAAATAATTTGTATGCCTGAAGTTCCAAGTAACCTTGTAAACATAGTTCAACATATTGTTTTTACCCAAAGAAGTGACTGTAGAGCTATTTTGAATTATTTATGCAAACCATCTGCTCCTTGCATATCATATCTTCCAGAACAGACAAATCTCATGGCCTTCAGACTTTAGCTACTAGTACTTCTAGATGAGCAGCTGTTTTCTTATCAAAAATCCATACTGAAGCTGTTTATTCTAAATTGGTGAATTTCATTAGTATCTCCAGGGCTTTGGCTGAAGTAATCTATTTAAACAGCATTTTCCTTAAAAACAGGTGCTTAAGTGACTTATCCCAATTCTATCATCTTAACAATAATACTTAAAAAGAAAATCCACATTTTCTGCTAAAAAAACAAAATATGATTGCTTTCATTTACTGCCACATTTTGTTATGAAAACACTATGCAGTTGTAACCATATGGTACTCTGATGGCATTGGCTTAGTCAAAGAGTGGTCTCAGTCCAAAATGTTTCCAGTGGAATTAACATTTTTACAATAGTTTAATTATGATGATGTTAAGAAGATACATATAAATAAAAATGGGTTCTGATCACTCCATGAATGTCCCAGAGCTCTGGAACAAATTACCACAAACTTGGTTGCTTAAAACAACAGAAATTAATTCTGTGTCAGTTGAAAGGGCCAGAGGTAGAAAATCAAGGGGCCAGCAGGACTGTACCCTCCTCCGCAGGCCCCAGAGGAGGACACCCCCTTGCTTTTCCCAGCTCCTGGTTGCTGCCAGCCTTTCCTGGCTTTATGACCCCATCACTCCAGGCTCTGCCTCAGTGGCCGCACCCCCCTGCTGTCCCCTGTGGGACCTCCCCCGCCTCTCTGTTGTATGATCAGTGGTGATGACCTTCAGAACCTATGTCAATAAACCAGATTAATCACCCATGTTGTCAGAGGTAAAAATTGCTACAGATAAATTAAAAAGGCAAGGGAGAGTTTATTGAAGACTATTAAAACAGAAGAGAGAGGTGGACCTCAGCTCTTCTTTTACCAAAGGGGGGCGGGGGTGCATTTTAAGCACAGGGTCGCAACCTGGGGGAAATGTGCTGGAGGACCATCTGTGGGGAGGTTAGGCAGTGTTACTAGGCCATCTGTGCTCTAATTCGTGCTTAGTGAGGCTCTTACCTTTCCAAGGAGAAGGAGAGATGGGGTCTATCTTCCTGATGATTGCATTTCAAAGGATGGCTCCCAGGTCCTTGAGAAAGACCTTCCAGGGTTGTAAACCTGTCCAGAGGCTGGGATAAGATGTACATCTCAGTGGGGGCAGAGAAAGAGCTTACAGTTTCAGGTTTCCTAAAGTAAATGCTCTAAGTAAAGAGAGGTCAGGGCTGTCTCAGTCCATTTGGACTGCTGTAACAAAACTACCATGCTGTAATAGTGTGGCTTGTAAACAAGTTTATTTCTGACAGTTGTGGAGGCAGAGAAGTGTAAGATCAAGGTACCGTCAGATGCAGCATCAGGTAAGGGAGTATTTCCTCATTTTTAGACATTTGTTCATTAAGCCACCCACCCCTGATATTATCACCCTGGGGGTTAGGATTTCAACTCAGGAATTTCAGGGGAACACAAACATTCAGACCATATCAGGGGTCTGTATTCAGCAAGACACCTGTCTAAAGTTTATTCTGGCTGAGGGGAAGATTAGGCCATCTTGATCAATGGCAAGACCTTTAAATTAGTCATGTCTGCAAAGATGCCTTTTCTAATTAAGAGAATATCTCCAGGTGTCAGGGATTAGTATGTGGACTTTTTTGTTTTTTGAAAGGCCCTCAGGATGTTGCTTGAACAGGAAGTAGAATGAATAAATGCTGTGCAAGTACCAACAAGAACCATTCATGGCTCCTGAATTTTCAGCCCATAGTCAAAGATTCCATCATCCACCTTCATCACAGTACCGTAAACTCACAACATATTCTTGTTGGCTTGGGTCTGAGAAGAGTAGGTATTCCACTAACGTGTTTGAAAATTTTTACTTTTAAAAATGTTTTAAAATGGTATTCACTTCACTTGTAGACTGGGTATGTGTGTTATACTCACTGGACATCCCCTAATCAATCCCATTACTCACATACGTTTTGTACAACTACATTTTTAGGGACAGATCTTTAAATATGAGTAATAATATAATAATATAATAGAAGGCATAATATAAATTTATCATAGTAAGAAAAATGTAGGAGACAGTTTTGTATACATTTTTATTCATTCTATGTCATTGTCATCTCTGTAATTATGGCCTCCTAGAATCAGGGGGATAGATTGTTGCACCACCTCAGTCAACTTTCTGCCAAAGTATATTTGACAAATCAGGTAATTAATATTTCAGAGATTTGGTGCCTTTTTCCTTTAAGTGTGGATTTGTGATCATTGAAGAAAAAAAATATAAAACGGCTTAACAGTACATTTCTCTATTCCCCCTGCTAAAACTCAGAGTCGGCCTCAAAACTCTGGACATTATCTATAAAACAACATGAGACCTAACATACAGAGAGGACAACAGACAGGCTAGGGACCACAGGTTACAAGGAATAACACAGTCACACGTCCTGCATTTTTGTTTTTTTTCTTTTTATTTTTCATAACCTTATAAATCACGAACTGCTAGGTGTGCTGATTCAGGTTAAAATGAATAAAAATGAACATTGCAAACCCATTATTCTACTTTACAGAACAGAAAATGTCACAGATCCAGTAAACATCCTCCCCAAAGTCATATGTTTTCTGGAGGGCATTGTGGCGACTAAGCCTGGATGGCCTTGCTCCAGAGTGTCTTTGCTGAGCCACAGTCCTGTCATGGAGAAGGCAGGGGTCTAACCTAATATGATCACAGACTAACATTAGATCGGTGTCCTGAGTCTTTCTCACAGCAGATCCATGTTTCCTAGAACGATGATTCACTTTATATGCAAGGCAAATTTTATCTTGTTTTCCTTGAGCAATTCTTGGGGGATTTTTAATTAGATGGAGAAAAACTTGAAATTCTTTTTAATAACTTAAAATAAGAAAATAGATTATTAATAAGCATTGCTTTTGTCAGGAACAGGGGCTGGGTTGAGGCGTGTAGACAAAAAGGAATGGCAAAATAGGTGTTGCCAGAGTTCTTCAGAAACCTGGGAATATTACATTTAAGGTTACAAACAGTCTCTGGGAGTTCTCAGTATAATTATGTTTTCTTTCTTATTTTGCAAGAGTGTTAATTGCCTCCTCGTAATTAACTTCCCGTGTGACTGTCAGGAACCGTTATCAATAGGAGATGCAGAGGGACCGAGCTGTCATGGCGTCTGTGACCGATATCCTCCTCGCACCCCGGGCAGGAGGTTTCTCTTTTATTAAAATGAACAGGTGCAAGTGTAAGAAGTTACTGCAGAAAGCCACCAGCTAAATCAGTTCATCTCATGGCTCTGAAATTGAAACGTAGCCAATCAGAACTTTGAAATGTAATTGTCTCATTTTCAAACTTAAATACATTATATGCCTCCTGCTAGTGTTGCACCTGGCAAACCTACTGATTAAAGTTAGGAAGGGAAGAGTTTGCTGAGACGTTTTCAATATTATGCTGACATTGGAATAAAAAAGAAGGAGAAAGGTAGGCATGACCTAATTCTACTGGTGTCCGCCTCGCTCAGGATAGACTGTTATTCCTGCCAAGCTGATAACCAAATTTCCCTCATGGAAGTATCTCACGTAATTTTGTACAAAGTAAAATCTGCTGAACTTACATGTATTTAATTTCCTCCCTTACCCTTCTTAAAGTCCTCCTGACTTTTTTATTACTCAGATATTGTTTTATTTAACTTATCCAATCTGATATTTCTTTTTTAGCAAGTTTGTTTTCTATCAGCTCCATAGTTTCCTGTACATTCCTATACATCTATAGATACTGTGTTAAGTAATGGGTAGGGGCTATAAGAAAACTGAAATTCAGTCTCTATGCTGGCAAAACAATCATAGATATTCTAAGATGTGATTAATTTTCATCAGTAAGCAAGGAAGGTACAGAATCTGTGGTTAGATTTTTGGCATCAGTATTGTAGCCTAATTCCTTAGATATCTTCTCTACTGTTTTCTAGATGTGATAAATAATAATAAAATTTTGGATATTTAATTGACAAAAATGTATACTGGCGAAGTGTGATGTTGCAACCAGCTTATATGAAAGGCAATTATACTAAATAAATATCTTTATAATCCACAGGGTTATAATAACAATAACAGCAACAACATACACAAATATTCATAAAGAAAAATAAACACATATGAAATATAGGAAAAGTTACAAATCTAAAGTGGGGAGACATAATGTGTGCCAAAATATTACATATAAGCAAACACACGTTATCCCATTTATGTGGTTCAGAGATTACAGATGCATAGTGCTACATGCAAAACCTTTGTGAAATACGTGTTACAGAATTGATACTATTTCAGGTTTTAGAATGATAATATGGTACAGATAATGCATATTGCATAACATTCCAACTTGCTTGGTACTGTATTGCTTCAGGAAAGATTTTCTTCCCCAAAAGAACTTGGTCTTGGTTGTCTACATAATTATAAATTCTTGTTTGGGTTTTAGACCTTATTGGGTTTTTGTATAGTAAACCTGGGATTTATTACCAAGGTAATAAATGTGGGATTTATTATCAATACTTATTATTTTCTGTATTATTTGGTAATTTAAAAAATTTCATTAGAATGATGTCCTAAGAAGTTACAGATTTTTAAAAAAATAGTTTGACATTGAGTCTCTAAGTAATTACAAAGACACTTAGATTATGTTTAGGTTTGTTGTCACTTGCAAAACCTTGTCTCCCCTGACCACAGAAGTTGCATGTTGGGAGAGACATACTTCCATGACAAACAAATGGAGATGACATTGGCCCACTGGTCAGTTGATGAGCAGTAAGGGTGGAAGGCAACCCATGCTGCCTTTTGGGAATGCTGTCGTCTGCAATTACTCATAAGGGAGGCCGCTTGTCTCATGCAGTTATAGCTCTAGGAAGAGAAGTTGAGAATCAGAGCCTGTGTGATGTGGATTGGTTGTGAATGGCTGTGTTTGGCTTTGTGTTAAAGAAGCAGATTATCTCTCTTGGGGAAATGAAACGGAGAAAGTCCAGAAATTTCAGGTCTCCAGGCTTAAAAGAGCTAACTGCTTCTTTACTCCAAGCATTAAAAAATTAAGAAAGAGAAAGCCTAAAAGTTCAGAAGAAGAATGAGGCCTTACCTTGTCTTGACCACTTCAGGCTGGTCAGTCTCCTTTAAACCGAAGAGAAGTGGAAAGGCAGGCATGGGAAGAAACAGAACACATGCAAGAGCCGTCTCTAGCAGAGAACTGTGGGCGAGGTGGCTGGTCAAAGGGAATCACAGAAGAAAGAGCAGTGCGCCCTGGAGGGTTCCGGGTGGCTCCAGACAGTGGCTTCGTTGTGTCTCCTAGGCACGCTCATCACAAATGGTAGTGTTTATTGTATGTCTTCTGTTCCTCCTGCGCTGTCTGTAGTAGGTGTGAGAGGCAAATAGCTCGTGGTTTTAGTCTGTTGACCTGTAGACTGATACCTGAACTTGATTGACAGGCTAGTCAGAGCGTGCGTATGTTCTGTATGTGGGAAGAAGAAAGGAAAGGGGTATTTGATGATCAGCAGGGCAGAGTGCAGAGATGGGTGATGTTCACTAAACATTCCGTTTCTTCCCTTATTTTTCCGAGTCCTTTGCAGTCACATAGTGCAATGTGACCAGTCCTGACACATGAAGGGTAAGTACAAGTGAAGTGTGTCATTTATGAGCTAAGGTAGTAAAATGAATAAATAAAAACAGAAATACAAGTCACTTTCCCTACTGTGAAGACAGGAAGGCCTTATGTTGCAGAGTGTGCAGTTAAAGATGACGGCACTTCATGGCCCAGGGATCCAGTATGGCCCAGCACCCTGATCCGCTGGGCAGGTCATGTGAGCGAGAAACCGATTGTCGCTGTTTTAAGTATCTAGGATTTGGGGGGGTGGTCTGTTAAAGCAGCCATATGTAGCCTCTCCAGACATATAAAAAATGATGTGATAGAATAGATAGTAGGTAGACAAATAGATATATAGGTAGATAATGATAAATAAATACATAGATAGATTTGTTTATGATTTTAGTGTCCTGTAAGAATAACTAGTTTTATGTTTCCTGAACAATATCTGAGAAAAAAAAAAGAAAACTGTAGTTTGTAATATAAAAATAATTGTTTCTAAATGTTTCTTGAACAATTACATTGACTACATTTGTACAGAGATGCCACATTTCTGGGTAAGATCTAATGTTTCCATGGGTTCCAATACAAGCAAACATTCCTTGAAATTAAGAGTCTGAGGGTTTTTGTTTTGTTTTGTTATGGTGGTGTTGTCTTTGTTTTTGTTTTTGTTTTTTGGATGAGTTGAGGAATGCATTGTGAACAAATAAAATCCACTGGAACCTAAAATTAAGTATAATTTCATTTCAGTTCTTTGTGCTTTGCTCCAACATATGAAAGATGGCACGGCATTTTAAAGCGATATGTCTTAGGTAAATCACTATCATAATGCGTGCACAATAGTGAAGCATCACTTTATTGAACATTTATTTGGGAGCTTGAAATATTGGATCCATTGTCAATCAATCCCTCTGATAACAATTTCACTAGCTTTGCAATTTGCAATTTCAGTTTAATATTGCCAGTGGTGTTAGACCCGCTATTACTTTTATTGCTTAGATTAGTATTGAAAATATTGCTGTGAGAAAGAAGTAATATTGCCATGATTTTATTATTAGGCTACTTTTCTTGTACACAATGCCAGGACTGTACAAAGGCATCAGCCTCTTAGACCGTACAGTAGCATTTATATCTTTTATGACTGGCTTGCAGAGTTCTCCACTAAGAATGGTAATGGTGATTTTCAGAGCTATAGTCATAGCAGGTCACCACTGTAACCGATCAAAAAAATATGATGCTTTGATTTTGAAATTTGGCTGTGCATTTCAAGGGGAAAAAATCAAATGAATAACTAACTCAGTTTTGTTCCTCTGCCCTATAAAATTCCAAGACAATTATGATGAAAAAAGGGGAAGATTATTTAAAGCATAGCGCAACTGTTAAGCGTAAACTAACATATGCTTTTTCTCTCTTTGATTGTCATGTGTAGATGATTTTAAAATGAAATATCACATGCTAAATTCTTGGGGAAATGAACATTGCAAATCCCCTGTCCTAATAAGTAGCCTACCTTCTTCTGTTGAGAAGCACATAAAATGTGGCATCGCCTCATGCTACGAAACGCCTCCTGCTTGTTGTCATTTTAATGTTATTATAATAATGCTTTTTCTTTGCTAGTACATAAAAAACTACATAGCTATTTTATGTATTAGCTGTATATTGTATGCCTGTGCCACTCAATATGTAATCCTTGACTATCGCAGTCTATGTGTGTAATATTCCTTAGAGCCTCAGCTCATAAGTGTCGTCACTGGAACCTGTTATAGTGCCTCTTGTTATAGTATTTGGAGATGTCACTTCTTCTGACCTGTTCATTCTCTTATGAGTGTGCAGTGGAAATGCCTATAAGCTGCATGGTGTGTGATATTGCAGCAAACTCAATGCAGAGCAGCTATGAGAAGCCAGGTGTGTTCTCTTCAGCCAGACAGTAAAGAGGTTTGCAAAGACGGGAAACAATGACAATATCTCACAAAATTTTTGTTTGTTTGTTTTATAAAATGTGGTTATTTTCATAAAAAAATATGTGTGGCTTATATATAAAGGGTTTGCCTGAACTAAAAAGTATATATTAAATTTAATATGATAAATACCTATAAACCACCACTCATAACCAAAGGCTTTTGGGGGTCCTCAGTAATTTCTAAGACTGTCAGGGGCTCTGGAGATGAGAAGCTTAGGAACTATTACCCCCCAGTCCTTGGCCACCCTGGGTTACATTAACCTGCATGTTACAGAAGTGAAGCGGTGAACCCAGTGCTGCTCCACAGGCTGAGGAGGTGAGAGCAAAGCTTCCGCCTTGCCCGGGACTTTTCCCACATGGCCACGCTATGCCTGCCCCAGCCTCAGGCCTGCATTGCACTCAGGAGCCTGCAGAAATGGCCGAGAAGGAAGAAGGGCGAGACCTACATCTGAAAGGCAGAACTTTCTCACACAAATGTCCTCCTCCGCCCGCCCCCCCCCGCACCCCCGCAGAGCATTGCTTTGTGGCCAGAATATGGTCATGTGTCCACCAGAGGCTACCAGTAGTTTTATATTTGGCCCCATTTCTATCAACAATAAAATCGATGTACCGTAAGAGGACAATGGATGCAGTAGGATACCAGCCACAGCTGCCTCGTGGGCTTTCTTCAACGGAATTTAGAGAAATAAAGCTTAAATGCAGTACAGGAATAAGGGGCTTGGAATGGGAAATAGAACTTACATGAGAGAGGAGCTTGGAAAGTGAGGGAATGGAAGGTCTGGGCAGAGAATTAGAGAAATGTACATAATGCACTTAATCTCAAAGCCTGGGGACAGGTCCAAGGGGCCCCGTGCATCGAGCGCTGGGAAATGCCCGCCTGCGGAGAGGCGTTTGGAAGCTGCTGCTTCCGGGCCAGCTGCCCTCTCTGGGAAACCTGCTTTACCTGCAGAGCCACCATGTCACTGCATTTGGGAAAGGACTGGGTCTGTCATGTGTTCATGGTCATCACCTTCTGAGAATAATGGCTTCCCCTTGGCGCCGCCTTCCACGCCCCACAGGGTTTCTCAGTGACAAGCTGTAACCTGGAACTGCCCATGTAGGGGGCCTGCGGACAGAGCGCACAGCTCTGACTGGTGGTGACCGTGCCAGGTTCATAAGCAGCTGAGCACAACTGCCAGCAGCGTGGGAAGTGTAGATGCCACAGCCTGAGGTGTTTCAATTTGGGGTAAATAGACTAAGTACGATCAATTAGCACCACACAGTGTTTTTATTAAAAAAAAGCCAAGTTCCTGACACACTTAAGTCATATGAAAAACGCATTGGAGGGACACAACACAACGTACATCTGAGTCATTGGATTTCGAAAAAAAAGCCTCCAAAAATTAAGAAAATATAAGGGATCATTTTTAATTGTGGCATAATAAAAATAGAGAATATAACATCTCAATTCTACATGAAACTTTTATTATTAACTTTTAACACAATAACTTTTATGTCATTCTACATAAAATTTAATATGTAAATATGTGAGAAAGGCTTTAGGGATTCATATATATATATTATGATTCATATATATATATAAGAAATAAGGAATCCTTAGTTCTTTCCTCAAAACATATAACATGTTATATATATATATATATATATATATATATATATATATATATATATACTACTATTGGGTTGTCGGAAAAGTCATGATGTATTTTTTTCTATGGTTTTCATTACTAAAATGCATCATGACTTTTCTGACAGCCCAATATATAACATATTGCGTGTACACACACACACACACACACATGTGTATATATATCCGTGTATATACATATGCCTAAATATATAAATATATATATATATGTGTGTGTGTGTATGTATGCGTTTATTTGTTACCACAAGCCTGACTCTGTCTTATTAAACATGTGACTGTGTTTTTATCTTGTAGTAGCTCCTGCCATTATATGTAAGACTTCTGTAAGAAAGGAAAGGGTGAAGGAAGCAGGTTTCCGCTGGCTGTCAGGGAGCCCCGTAGCAGCCTGGCGCCCCAACCCGCCCAGGTGCGTGAGGGGCGCTCTGTGTGGCTGGTGGGCAGAGAACCCTTGCCTTGACAGTCTCCCTCCTCTTTCTGTGCAGGATCTTGTCGCTTCCTTTTCTCAGAGGTTCCACTTTTGGCAAGGCGGAACCTTTCACTAACCCTTCATTAGTGTTTGGTTTCCCAAGTTCTAACGGTTTATTGGAATTGTGTCATATGACCGGGTGCTGAGAGTATTTCTACCGGGGAGTGCAGTGACGGTCCTAACTATACTGGGACTACATTCGAAATAAGCGCTAGCAGAGTAACTTCATTATAAAGTTCCCAGCTTGAACATTAAAAATGGTGACTTTATTTTATAGTGTTTAAAAATTGTCCTATTTGTAAAAATTTTCTAACAGTTAAATAATATGTGAACTACAATTATTTTCATCTATATATCATTATATATTTTTATGTATGCCTATGACACTTAAGATGGCAACATAGTATGAAAGACAAATTATGAGTGAAAATTCTTCAAGCACTGATTCATCTTTTCTGTAGACCTGTGTTCATAGGGAAGTCACTCCACTTCTTTGGCTTCCATTTTTGTGGTTTGGTAAAAAGGAAGGAAAACTGTTGTAAAAATTAACCATTGGCCTACGAGGAAATGGTGGTGTTAGGCATGTGTTTCTGTTGGAAGAGAGAAAGAGTATATCCTGTAAATGTTGCTGGCTATACAAGGGTATGAAGGAAAGTCTCTTCTCACCACCCTGACCAGAGCCTTGGATTCCTGTCTGATGACAGATCCGTGGCTTCGAACGAGTTGACTCGCATCGGCAGGTACCGCTCGTGTGCCCCGCACTGTCGCCGTAGGCATTGCTTACAAGGCTTCATACCCGGAGGGTGACTCAGCATCTCTAAGGCATGGCTATTACTATTTTAATACAGTGAGCGCAACAGTGATAACTGCTGTGTAGAATTAAGAGAGTTAAGTGCCTTAGAAGAGCGCTTGATACTTGAGAGATAGTAAATGTAAATTTGCCTTACACGATCATGCATATGTTCTTTTAGTTTTGCTTATAAACAGTGATCACATGCCATTGCAGAAAAGTTTGATTATTTATCAATACCCTCAAGTGTACACACACAGTCATTTCACCACCTGGAACCCATTGGCATGGTTCTCATCTACACGTTAAGAAATGTATTTATGGTTTTATCATGCAGTGTTACTTTTAACCTGATTCCCTTTTTTCATAGTAATATTAAGGCTTAGAACTGTAATACACATCTTTTTTCAACTTTGATTCCCACAAGTCACTTGTGGCTTCGTATTTCATATGACTAAGCTTAATTGTTTTTTTTCTAAATGAATTATTTTATATGTATTTATATTTACCTTCAATTTTATCTTTCTGGATCTTGTCAATTGTTTAAACCATTTAAGAAATATACACTTAAGTCTTACTGTGTATAACGTGCTGTCTTACTTTTGGAAAGGGAAAAAGCAAAGAAAACTGAAACATTATTCTGACCCTCAGAGAAATACAAACTCATCTCTACTTTCATATTCCCGGAGTCTATTGTGGTCCTCCTTTTTTCTCATGGTTGGCTCTGTGCAGTGATTTCATGATTTGAGTTAGTTTCACATCACATCTCAGTAAAACCAGCTTATCTCACTGCATAGTTATTATGAGATTGGATGTGATAATGTGTGAAAAGTCTACCAAACAAAAACACTCTTTAAATATCGGAGATAATAATTTTATTTTCCTGTCAACTCTCAAAAGAGCTTATGCTTATTAAGGCAGAGTCATGCTTTTTTTTTCTGACTTGTTTTTTTTCTAGCCTCTGATTAATAAATGTGTCACTTTGAGCAATTCGCTGAACCCTTCTCAGGCACATTTCCTCATTAGGAAAATGCAGAGTGTAATTGTACCTATGTCCTAGGACTGTTGTAAGCATTAAATGAGATAATCCACATAAAGTGCTCAGCGCAACACACATAGAATCACTGAATAAATTATAGAAAGGAAAATAATAGCTAGCCTTTATTTATCACCAATTATGCAAAAGTCATTTTAGTATGCTTTTATGATGATTGTCTCATTTAATATACACAGGAAACCTATGAAGAAAGTGCTATTATGATAATAGCTATAACAATGATTATAATTTTAACACAACCAGCACAGTGATTGGCACACAGTAGACACTCAATAAATATTTGCTGTATTCTTATGAACTGTAGACTGTAATTACCTTTGAGGCCTCAATTAGCTCTATCTTGCAAGAATAGACTCTGACTACAGCAGAAAAGGAATTTATGTAAAGACATCGGATTGGGTCGATTACAGAGTGGGCAGGAGGCCTGGAGGTTCGGGCTCAGAGGCAATGCCAAGACCAATCGCTATAGCCCATAACACGAGCCATTTCTTGAGGACATCAAGGAGCAGAAGAATGTGCAGCTGACACGCCTGGCACCTGAGTGCAGATCACTGAAGCCATCATTACAGGAATGCTACCAGATAATTCATTGGATGCCACTTGCAGGGTTTGTATACCTCTGTCATTCGGGGAATGCAGGAGCAGCTGGCTGTGCTTGATTTTGGAGAGATCAGGAGCATTGCACTCTGAGAAAGTTCTCTTAGGCATGGCCGTCACTAACAGAAGAAGCCGTGTGTCAGGATGAGATGCTCTGGCTTCCTGTGAAATGAATTGTCACACGAAAACTAAGATTTAGCCCTACAATGAAATTGGAGTGTTTGACGCTCCTACCTGAATATGGACGCAAGCTACCTCCGGTATTCTGTGTAGAACGATAGAGAAGACCATTTGTACCAGAGAAGAAGCTTCACTCCTCGTGCTGAGAGCTCCACACCTGGACGAGCAGTTTGATTAGCGTCACACTGTGACGAAGCCAGAGCCAATGTGGTACGTGCGTTGGGGATGGAATTTGAATCCAACCTCAGTGCTCAGTGTTGAATGGATCTCTAGTGCCTGCAGTTGTGTCTGGCATAAAAAACAAGCAGCCTCACTTCGGATTTGGCCTTTGGGGAGAAAGGGGAAGCTTCATATATATATTTTTTTTCAATTATACAAATCAAATAGGACTTCAGGGCCCTAGTCCATATGTGAGTCCATGGACCATGATCCGATTAGTGCACCGTAGAATTCCCTTCGGCCACACGCTTCTCAGGGGCTCGCTGGGCCTGCCCTCCACTACAGTACCTACCTATGCTCGCTGTGCTAGTGATGGCTACTAGCTGCTGCTGGCCTCCATCACAGAGTGGTGATTGTATCCTCCTGGAAGTCAGAGAGCTCGCCTGATTTCATAAAGGTTTTCATACTAACCGGTGTCCCGTCTACAGAAAAGAGCCAATACGGTATTCATGAGAGATGCTGACGGACATTTTTTGGACCAGTGCATTTAGTGTTCTTTCTCCAATTAAAAAAATAGCAAATTCTGGTTGGCCTGTTGCACAGTCAGTCTTGTCTGAGAATATTTTCAGTCAACCCTCCTGGAGCATGATGGGTGATGGAAGTGGGCATGATGGACAGTGGCTTCCCAGTGAAGGTCATTCTGCTGGTTAGGAGCACTGCAGCGCAGGGCAGTTTGTGCTGTGTCTCAGGGGCGAGGAAAGAAGGGTGACGGCTAGGATTGCTCTGAGTTACTTCCAGCCCTCCCGTTGATCTACCTTCCAGTTCCCAGGTTGCCATGTCTTCCCAATCCATGTCCTTTGCAACTGTAGCATAACGTGAGGCAGGGGTTTGAATTCCACCTAGCGATCAAAGTTTGTTCTGAAGCCCTACAGCTGAGAGATGCTATATTTCTGGAGTACAGTCTGTGAAAGATTTGATCATTCCTTGTATGTTTTGAGAAAAAAGGGTAGGGATTTCAGCTCCATAAGCAAGCCACCTCTATTTGTAGTAACAGTTCACCCTCAGCCTTTGAATTTTTCAGTCTTCATTTAGTTCCACGGAGGCACACTTTCCCAGATGTCATTTCTACAACAAGCTCTTCAGTCTAGGTGAGCACAGGCAGTATTTCTGTTCGCAAGTCCACCCTTAATATTGTATGGATTTAAGAAGACTTTTACTCGACTAGTCTGAGAAACCAAGTACATATTCTCTCTACTGTCCACGAAGATTACTGCCAAACCATTTCTACTATCAGTACCTCTGTCAGCCAAGGTTCATAGCTGCAAGTATGAAAAACAGGGTGTAGCTGACCTAACCCGATAAGGAATTCTCTTAAGGATATTAGATGATAACATAGAACCACCGAGAAAGCTAGAGAAGCATGCATTTCTGCTACATCGTCAGGACAAAGTAAAAAATGGTGCATAAGACTTATTTGTGAGGTCGACACTGCTAACTGTAGTGAACAATAGATTGCTCTAAACACTTACATTAGTGCTGTAACCGCTATCTCCTGAGAAATTGCTGTATTTATCCTCTTTGTTGTTGAATCAACAGCTCAAGATCCAAACTCTGAGCGGGTGCATCTGATAGCATAGGTGATGCGTCCACTCTGTTGCTGGGAGAGCAGTGGGGAAATGACGACTGGAATCCCGCAGATTCTGTGGTCAGAGACCGAAACAAGGTTCATAAACAGGGCAACCCAAGAAGGACAGATTGATTGGCTTACCATATTAAAGCAGTTTATTATAAAAATATGATGTGTCTATCAGAGAAACAGGAAACAGTCAAGAGAAGCCCAACTTATTTCTAGGCAGCTACAAAGGAATTCGGATTGGTTTCTGATTTATGCCCTGTGTACCCACCGTTTTGCAGCCTCATAAAATTGGCCAGTTCACAAGTGAACGAACAGGCTTGCCATTTACTTTATGCAGCATTATAGTATTTTGTCAATATTAGTATAAACTCTATCCCTGTGGCTTAAAGAATGGTTGGAATAGGCTCGCTTGATATGTGACCACTCAAAGTCGTAACAGTGATTTAATGGACAAATTGAGAAAATCCTCAACTGATACAAATCATTTAAATGATTCCTTAGGAATATTTGGAGGAAAAAAAGAAAACAACTTTGTAAAAGTAAATATCAGCCAACTCTAGTCAGGATTGTGAAGTGGTTCCAAATTTGTGTAATAATTGCACTTCCTCAGGAATCAGATTTTCGTTTTGGCCTTTACTTACTTTCTGCCCTTCTGGACAGGAGTTTCTGTCACGGCTTTTCTTCCCATCTCACTTTCCCACTTGTTTCTCAGTGTTGTGTTGTACCTGCTAAGGCCAGCATTGCTGTCGCATCAGCGTTTGCAATTGATTTATTCACTAGGCATGTGTTTGCCACTGAAAATCAGAAGATAGAAGAACCCATAGTACCTTCTAGAAAACTGTGGCTCACAAGGAACAAGAGACAGGTTTATTAGAGGGTGTTCTGGTTGGGCTATAACTTTGAAGGTCGGTGGTCGATATATGGCATTGTCAGAAATGACCTGATGCATTTTTGCAACGGAAAACATACAAAAAATATTTCATTACTTTCCCGACAACCCAACAGTTTGATGTTTATTTGTCAGCTTTGAAGGCAGTGATTAGTATAAGGGTAAGCGTACCATTGACGAATACAAACAAGCGCACAAATTAATAAAAATCCAGCCATAGAAACCATGCGTTTGCCACATGTTTATCTATAGGTAAGGCCATGATACCGCATTTAATATAAAGAAATAGTATTTGTTTTATTACCGTATTGCTTACAGAAATTCTGTGTTCCTAGAGTGTTGTTATTAGCATGTATTATTTCAGAAAACCCTGTGTTCACAAATATAAGAGGAGAGATGAGTGCAAAGGATTAGATTAGTAGTATCACGTAATCAGAAACCGTTATCCTTTCTGCTTAAAAACAAAAGTTTACATAGCTCCTTCAGATATAGATGACAAACGTTTTTTTGCCTATTATTTCCTTTCAGTTTAAGATGCTCTGTATCCATGTTTTTCACATATTTTTTATAGATGCTATGTAATATTTTGCTACGGTAGTAAGACTATCACTGTGATTTAATAATAACTTAAATACCATCCAGATTGCATTGCCATTTCAAAGTATCAAAAAAAGATACTGTGATTGTACCAGTATGCTAATTGACTATGGAAAAACCGCATAAAATGTGTACAATAGGCTTATACTTTTATATTAACAAGTAATTAAATAGGTATGGTTCTCAACTTAACGAAGGTTCAATTTAGGATTTTTCAATTTACAATGGAACCAGAGCAATACCATGCAGTAGAAACCATACTTTGACCTCTGAACGTTGGTCTTTTCCGGAGCTGGTGACATGTAATGTGATGCTCCCCTGTGATGCTGGTCGGCGGCCTAGCACAGCTGCCTGTCAGCCCTGCCATCACCAGGGTAAGGGACGGATACTCCAGGGTTCTGTGTTGCCAGCTTTTGTTGGATATTGTGTTATGTGTTTTCACATCTCGCTATGTCCACAAAACACCCATCTGTGTCTCCTGCTTCTGGTGGGAAGGAGAGGAAGGCGGGAAAGTGACTACTGAGATGAAACCCAAAATACTAGGCCAACTGTAGGTGCATGTTATATTTCAGGTGGGTGGGCTAAGCTATGATGTTTGGTAGGTTAGGTGTATGAAATGAGTTTTCAACTTACGATATTTTCCGCTTAAGGTGGGTTGATTGGCACATAGCCCATCATAAGTCAAGGAGCATCTGTAATATTTAAATGTCTATTTAGTTAAATGTTTTAATACTTATTAAACATAAGATGTACACTGAAAATTCAAGAGTATTTTTGGCTATGTTTTTATAGTGATTCATAATATTTATTTAAATTTTAGTGAAATAACATATTCCTATGAATTAATAAAAACCATAAAAGTGTCAGTTTCCACCTCAATTCCATAGGACTAGGTTCTAAAGGAAGTAGCTTGTCTTTTGAATATTTTGGTGGATGTATAACTTAAAATATCATTTCTAAATAATAAAAAAAATACCTGATTACTTTTCTATATTATTGAGGAACTAGATTATATGCCCTCTAAATTTTAGAATGCTTTAGAAAATCTTTGAGAATATATTCTAGGGCACTTCTGAAAGAGATTCTGAATATTTGAAAATGCATATCAAGTATTTTGGCAAATGTTTTCCATGCTCATCAACATTGGCAGAAACACAATCAGGATATATGTATTTATGGCTGGTTTTTTTACACCTGAATGTTCAGTTACCCACTCTTAGCTGTTTAATTCAATTGTGACACATGAGATAAAGAGTATAAGTAATATATAAATACATGAGATGAACATGTAAAGAATGTTAATATTTCCTTTTGCTGACATTAGAGTTATAAAACTGAAGATCATTTGCATTCTCCATATCAAACTGCTCCAATGAAGTTTAAATGAAAAATTATTGGGGAATTGAGTTAATATTTGAAGCACTTAAAATAGTTCCTGCCCAAAGTAAGAACTCAGAGAGAGAGAGAGAGAGAGAGAGAGAGAGAGAGAGAGAGAGAGAGAAAGAGAAGGACAGGTGTCATTAGTTTGAAAATTAGGTAATTAGATATCAAGTGTTAATTAGAGTTTGTATCGGGAAAGGGGAAAAGAAGCAACACACCTTGTTATGCTATTTTTTAAAATACTTAAATTTTAATGGACAAGTAATAGAGGTCTAGAGAGTCAGCGTGGTGCCTAGTTAGACTTTTTTATTAGCAAGTTGTCACCTAGTCTAAATCTCTTTGCCTGCACAGAATTCAGTAATATCATGCACTTCCCTTTGCATTATTCTTTGCTTCATGTGAATTAGTTTTGCTAAGAAGACTGAGTGACTTGGCAACAACATGTATGGACCTAGAGGATATTATGTTAAGTGAAATAAGTCAGAATGAGAAAGACAAATACCATATGATCTCATTTAGAACAGAATCTAAAGAACAGATTGTAGAATCTAAATGAACAAACAAAACAAAGATAGACTCATGGATACAGAGAACAATCTGATGGGAAGGGTTTTAGTGGATGGGTGAGAAAGGTGAAGCAATTAGGAAGTACAAATTAGTAGACACAAAATAGTCATGGGGACATGAAATACAGCTTGGGGAATGGAGTTAGCAACGTTCTAAAGACTATGTAGGGTGTCAGATGGGCACTGAACTTATCAGGGGATCACTTCATAGATTATATAAATGCCTAACCACTACGGTATATGCTTGAAACTAATATAAAATAATAATGAATGTGAACTAATATATATATATATATATGTATGTATATATGGTCACAAGATGTAAAATACAGCACAGGGAATATAGTCAGTGGTATTGTAATAGCTACATATGGTGTCAGATGGGTAGTAGGCTTGTTGGGGTTGTGACTTTGTGCGAGGTGTAAATGTCTAATTATCATGTTGTTTTGCACACCTGGAATTCATAATAAAAAAAGAGAAAAACTGTTTTAAAAAGAAAACCGAGGGACTATAAATGCCCACCCGCACAGAGGATGTTGTTGTTGTTGTTGTCATTGTTATTATTATTATTGGTGTTATTTTCTCTATAGTCCTCAAGACTATACTGAGCACAAGTATTCAGTTGATACACACTTAACAGGCATATATTTCTAGATTGCATGATTAATGTTTATAACTGTATTTTTCCCATGAAGCATGGCTAGTCCCTGTTTCTTCACCACTTGAAAAGCAGTAGTGCTTTCTTTATCTTGTGCATAGGATATGTAAGAAATCGTTGTAGGATAATACGTTATCTGGCATCCCCCAGTCACTGGATTTTCTCTATGATTATGCAACATACTAGACTTATATAATAATTTGAATGTCATTCACATTTCATTTTTATACTCTACAGATAGAAATTTTACTAATTGCCTTGCCATAAAGGAAAGAAAAAAAATCCCCACAGGAATATTTCTGGGGATTCTATTGTCTTCTGAGTATAATGAATTTCAGATACTGAAGATGCTATTTTAGCATTTAAAATATCTCATGTCATTTGTCACTTCTATAAAAACAAAATGAAAGGTTTATCCATCTCTCCTTTCATAGCCTGAAACATCTGTATGTTCTGTGCACAACAGGTGTCCAATAAATGTTTTGGGGTGACTGTCAGTGGTGACTTAATGACTTCATAATGAAGTAATTATTCACGTGCTATGTTAAAACTGTGCATCTTAGAAATAACACAGTGGCGGCTTTCAGCTGATATACACTATTACGTATGATTTGATAAAATAAATTCTATTTTAAACTATCCTGTAACTTGAATAAAATTTACCGAGTTAGAGGCTTTCAGAATACTATTGTAACAATGAAAATAATTAAAATATGCACACCCATGAAACAATAAAGCCTTATCGAAAGCGTTCCAGTAAAAGATGACAATGAAATGAATGATTAGTTTTCAAAGCAGTGGCATCTGCTCTGAGAATAATCCAAGGAATGCTTTCCAATCTCCACGCATCAGCGCCTGTATTCAAAAGAAGGAAACTCTCAAAAGAGACATATGGGACCAAACAAAATGTAGGGTACTGTGAAATTGGAATTTTAAAATGCATTTCTTATTTATACCCTGCTTACTAGGGAAAAGAATTATTTCAAGCATATCAAATGGATGTATCCTCAAAAATCTTTCCTTGTAATATTTTACTACAAAAAGGTTTTTTTTCTTTATGTTTTTCCTTCTTCCGATAAAAGTCTATACCTGCAATATACAAAAGATGCCAGGGCTCTGTATTGATTTGTTATGGAAGAAATAAGAAAGCTTCATGAATATAGCTTTCTGTTAATGGTTAAAAAGTTGCATTTTCTAACATTGATAAAATAGTGTGGATCTCAATATTGAAATAGACCTAATACATAAAGTAGAAAATTATGGTTGAAGGGGATAATCAAGAGACAGAGTTGAATTATAATTTTCCATTTAAAAAGGTTTCTCTTCTTCTTTAAACATTAATAAATGTATTTAATAATGAGTATATTTTATATAAAGTTAATAAAAATTCCTGAAAATATTTATTTGATATACAACACTTGGAAAGGATTATTCTTTTTTTTTT
>NW_017731748.1:1204896-1229896 GCF_001890085.2 Hipposideros armiger
TTAAACTGCTGTGTCTGAACTAAGTTTCACAAGCACAATTTTTGGATTTGCTACATTAAGACCTATTGACCAGTCAGTGAAACAAAAATTTCTGTTTCTGTATTTGAAGTCAGATTAAAAATACATCAAAATGGCAGAGTAGTATTCCATTGTGTATATGTACCACATCTTCTTTATCCAATCATCTATGGAAGGACCCTTTGATTGTCTCTGCGTCTTGGCCAAGGTAAGTAATGCTGCAATGAACATCGGAGCACATATATCTTTACAGGTAAATGTTTTAGATGTTTGTGGTAGGAGAGGGATTGCTGGGTCATATGGTAATTCTATTCTTAATGTTTTGAGGAACTTCCACACTGCCTTCCATAGAGGCTGCACCAACCTGCCTTCCCATAACAGTGTATGAGGGCTCCTTTTAATCCACAGCCTCTCCAACACGTTTTATTGTTTGTCTTGTTGAAGAGAGCCATTCTAACCGGTGAGAGGTGATATCTCATTATGGTTTTGATTTGCATTTCCCTAATAACTAGTGAAGTTGAACATTTTTTTTGTATATCTGTTGGCCGTTTGAATGTCTTGTTGGGAGAAGTGTCTGTTTATGTCCTCTGCCCATCTTTTAATTGGATCATTTGTCTTTTTGTTGTTAAGTTGTATGAGTTTCTTATATATTTTGGATATTAGCTGCTTATCAGAGGTGTTGTTTGCAAATATTTTCTCCTATCTGGTTGATTGACTCTGTTTTGTTGATTTTTTTTTTTTTTTTGCTGTGCAGAAGCTTTTTAGTTTGATATAGTCCCTATTCATTTATTTTAGCTTTTACTTTCCTTGGCTTTAGAGTCAAATTGATAAAACCTTCTTTGAATCCAAGGTTTCTAAGTTTAGTACCTATGTTTTCTTCTATGCAGTTTATTGTTTCAGGTGTTATGTTTAGATCTTTGATCCATTTTGAGTTAATTTTGATATATGGTAGCAGATAGCAATCTAATTTCATTCTTTTGCACTTGGCCATAAGAAAAGATGAAATAGTGCCATTTGCCACAACATGTATGGATCTTGAGATCATTATGCTAAGCAAAATAAGTTAGACAGAAAAAGTCAAGAACCATATGATTTCACTGATAAGTGGGATATAAAACTGAAGGCAATAAAGGAACAGGACAAACAAAAAAATAAAAACTCATAGATACAAACAACAGTTTAGTGGTTACTAGAGAGTAAGCGGGGAGGTGGGGGGAGGACAGGGGTGGTAGATGAGGGTAAACGGGGTCAAATGTATGGCAATGGAAGGAGAATTGACTCTGGGTGGTGAGCACACAATGTGATATGCAGATGATGTATTATAGAATTCTACACCGGAAACCTATATAATGTTACTAACCAATGTCACCCCAATATGTTAATAAAAATTTTTTATATACAATAGAAAATTTTAAAAATTAAAATGAAAAGCTAAGGGAAAATATAGAACTATATTTTCACAAACCATATCACAAAAAGTATGCATTTGCACCAATACCTGTTATAAAATGCCTGCATATTCACTTGATGCTTAAATCATTAAGAGGAGAAATCTGTAATTATAGGTTTTGGTCATTAGTAAAAAACCTGAAAGAATATACATTTCTTAAAATTCAATTTTAAAATAAATCATTGTCGTTTTATTTTACAATTCATTACATTTTAGGATACTCAAAATGTATGCAACCATCACCACAATCTAAGTTGCGAATATTTTCATTGTCCCAGAAGAAACCCAGTATAGATTAGCAGTCATATGCCACACGAGTACATCCAGCCCTAGGCTATGTATCACTAGAAATTTGTCAAGCCTATTTTCCCTATGGATTTGCCTGGTATGGACATTTCATATAAATGGGATCATACAATATGCTTCTGTCGTTACTGGCTTATTTCATGTAGCACAGTGCTTTCAGGTTCCTCCATGTTGCAACATCTATCAGTAATATGGGTCTGTCACGTTCTGTTAATCATTAGTCGGTTGATGGACATTTGGGTAGTTTCCACTTTGGGACTAGTATGAATAATGCAGCTATGAACATATGTGGATGTATGTTTTTCATTTTCTTTGGAATATATGTAAGAGCATAATTGATGAGCCATAACTCTGTCATTAACATTTGTGGAGCTCTTTTCCAAAGTGGCTGCGGCGTTTTATATTTCCACCAGCTGTGAGTGACAGCTCCAATTACCCCACAGTGTTACTCACACTTGTTATTCTCTGTCCTTTGATTACAGTCACCCTAGCTGAGGTGAAGTAGTATCTTCTCGTGGTTTTAATTTACATTTCCCTTTTGACTAATGATGCTGAACATCTTTTTATGTGCTAAATATTCAGTGTGTATCTTCTTTGGAGAAATGTCTATTCAAATTCTTCATCCATTTTTAAATTGTTTTAAGTATTTCTATGGAGTTGTAAGAGTAAGTTATATATTTGGGTGCTAGTCCCTTATTTGTTATACAAGTTTGATATACAAATACCTCTTTCCACTCTCAGATGTTTCTGTTGTTTTTTCCTTTCACTTTCTTGGTCCATCTTCCCTCTCTCTTCCTCTCCCTCTTCCTCTTATCTAGCTAAGTTTGTCAATTTTGTTGATCTTTTTAAAGAAATATTTTTTTAGTTTTCTTGATGTTCTTATTTTTTTCTACTTGAATTGACTTTTCCACTGTGATCATTATTTCCTTCCTTTTGTTTGCTTGTGTTTACTGTGGTTTTCTTTTTCGAGTTTTGTAGAGAGAAAAGGTAGGTTATGATTTGAGAACTTTCATCTTTTTTAATATAGACATTCGCAACTATGAATTTTCCTATAAGCACTGCTGTAAGTTTTGTTATTTTATGCTCTCCATAAGATTTCTTATTCTTTCTAAGCATAAGATTTATATACATATATCTGTCTGCGTATTTTCTATGTACCATTCCCAAATAGAGAATCATGGCTGGGGGAAGACACTGTTACTTAATTGTATTGAACTTTATGCTCCCTGTGTGGGTTAAATACAGTTCATAAACCACTGGAATATACGCTTCTACTCTCAAATAAAATAGGAAAGGAAGAGAGCATGGTGGGTTAGGAAGCCAATTGATGAGTTTGGTTACACACATGTTGACTTTAAGGGCTGTGCTTGACAAGTATGACGAGTGCTGGATATTTACCCCTGAAGCTCAGGGGAGAGTCAAGCAAGCCGGGTGACAAGCATCAGTGCCCGTGAATCCACAAGATCTGACTATAACATCATAGAGAAGGTGCAGATAGAATCTGAGGAGATATTTTAAGGGGTGAGTGGAGAAATGGAAACTGCAAATGAGCGGAGAACAGGGTATAATGCATCAGAAGAGCCACAGTAATTTCTAGTAAAAACAAACTTAAACATGCAAATATGCCATAAAAGTGTAAGGTTTGTAAGGAATATATGAATCAATTCAAGTCGGAAGTGTACAGAATAAATAAGCAGCGTACAATAAAGATGTATTATTCGGAACAAAATTTAATAAACTATAGGAATTAATGTTTGATTAATTTAGTTTAGAAGTTTTGGAGAGCAAAGATTGCCAAAGGCTTTTCTTGATTTTCTTTTTTCAATTGAACGTAATTCCTATGTTAGCTATTACTCATCACACACACAGACACGATGCAGGCTTCTTGCAAAATGCAAGATTTTATTGAATTTGGATTTCTTCCCATGACAATTTTTCTTTTACTAGGTATGTAAGATTTTGTTTCTGTTCTTCTTTTGTATTCCCATTTTAATAGAATAATGTAAAATGACATTAGGAAAAGAAAACACACACACACGCGCATATATATATATATATATATATATATATATATATATATATATATATATATATATATATATATATATATATATATATATATATATAAGTCCACTAAAACAATACAGAGGAAAAAGAGCTTGGATGAGGTATGTTATCAGAAACTTTGGAAGGGAAGTGGCTAAGCAATACCAGTGAATCACTTCTATTGAAACTTCTGTTTTTGATTCTGCCTTTATGGTATTTTTCTCAGATTTTTAAAAGATGTATCCCATAAAAAAAAAGAACTAGCTTTAAATATCTGGTATTCTGAAATCTTGAAAAATAAGCAAACCAAACAAAATGCATCTCCACTAGTAAGATTATTTTTTGACACTTCCTGCATTGAAGTGGGTTGAATTTCTTCTTCATAATGTAGTTTTTCTTCAAAATTCTTCTTTTTGGGTAAAGCGTGACACTCTGGATAACCCCAAGTCTGCACTGTCAGCACTCCCCATCTCATGAATTCGTGTGACATCGAAATCCTCTTTCTTACTGGTGTCAGTTCTGAAGCCTGTGTTACCCTGGTTTCCTTGAGCTAGCCAACTTTTGTTGCTACATTAAAACTTTGAGATCAGGAACAATGGCATATTCATTTCATTAAAGGACAATAATTAGAGAAGTTATTCAAGAGTATTTATGTATAATTCCTAGTAGAAATCAGAGTGGTATTGTGATCATGGACTAAGAAGAAGAACAAAAGAAAAAGAGCGTTTGAGGAAAATGAAGTTGTAAGACAGCAGCATCTTTGAGTGGGGGAAGATAAAATAAGTCGGGGAATGCTGAAATAAACTATAGCCATTCACGCATTAGGGAAGGATGTCCCCGTCCACTGGAACCCTCTAAAGAGATGAGAATCAGGCAGCGTTTGTAAGAAATATGAGTGTTTAGGTATCTGATGGAGCTCAACAGGCTCTCGTAAATTCACAGGTAGCAAGCGCTCCATAAATATTTGATGAATGGTCTGCAAAATTTTTCCTAATATTTTAGTTCAACTTCTAGAAGCATACAACAAGTTAATGCTTTATGTAGAATGGTTGCTACTCTGTATAGATATGTTCACCTGTTACAATATGCATAGCATGTTCTGTTTCTCCATTAAGCAGACAGACGCCCTCTCTCATTCTTTCTAATGGAGCTGAAACAGCATCTTAGTCCCCTTAGGGCTACAATAAAAAATACCACAGACTCAGTGGCTTATAAACAATAGTTGGCAGTTCTGGAAGCTGGGAGATGAAGGTGTCAGCATAGTGGGGTTCTAGGGAAGGCCCCCTTCCGGTTCCAGACTGCTGACTTCTCAGTACACCATCACATGGTGGAAGGGGTTATAGACCTCTGTGAGATCTCTTTCATAAAGACACTAATGCCATCTGTGAAGTGCCCATCATCACTACCTAAGGGTTTCCCACAGGCCCACATCCCAACACTGTCACCTTTGGGGTTAGGATTTTAACATATGAAATCTGAGGGGACACACACACTCAGGTTATAGCACACAGGGTTGATCTCTATCAGTAAGACCTTAAGCCTTGAGGGGGAGAAGTCACCTGTTCTGTGCAGGAATTCTGCCCCTGGTGGATGGCAGTGAAGCTGGTGCGTAGACACAATATGGGGACGAATAGTCAAGGATTAATATCATTCGGACACCATTTTTGTTTGACCCTTGATGCAGTGCATCTCTCTTTCTGAGGTTATGTTATCCAATTTTTCTATAACCAAACATAACTCTTCTTGTCCAATATGTGTCATATAGAGTAGTTCCAACTCTGTAATGCATCCAACAAAAATAGATATTTTAACGTTGTATGGTTAGCGATCTTTGAGAATGTTTATTACCACAGCTGACTTATAGAAATAATGTAAAAAATCCTTTTAAATCATTTTTTCCTCTTTAGTTTCTTTTTATCCTTTCAGCCTACTTTCTTTCTTCCCTTTCTTCTTTGCTGACTATCCAGTTTCCCTTTTAATACTCTCTCTTTGTGGACCCTTATTATTTTTTGGACATATCTCCTGTTCACTGAAATCGTTCTGTAAGCTATTTCTTTTTAAATGCAGAGTGATTTGGTGCTCTTGGAATCCCAAATTCTAATGTCTCACTAATTTTCTGCAAAATACTACCTCCCCAACTTGGATTGACTTTCCTTTGTAATGCACTAGAGAGTTACAAATAAAAGATTTTTATTCTCTTTTCAACATTTTTCACAGTTTAAAATACAGGAGTTATCTCTCCTTCCAGTAAGTTCCTCTTATAGCATCAGCTAATTTGAGTTGGATTCCCTTCACTTACAACAATAGGATCACTTGCTAGTAGATATAAAATCTAATAAAAATCTGGATCCATTTTTAATGTGTCCTGCAAGCAGAAAAAATGAAGTATAAAACTAGGATTTTCCTGTGGTAATAAATATCCACAACTTGGTATAAGGCTTGAGACAGACAGGACCCTCAAAGTCTAGTACAGTAAATGTGTTTGCTTAGTAGTTTGTTTTGATAGTTAGATTTCTCATAGTCAATTTTGTCAAAGTCTCTGTATTATTAAGGCATATAAATAATCATCCAATGCACCATTATTACACAATATTGAGAAAGGCAATTTAGGAGAATTTTGGCATGGGGATGGGGACAATGAGAAAACATAACTTGTTGCCAAGTCTTAATGGTGCATTATATAATCTAATAAAGAAATAGAAATGTATAACATTAAATGCAACAATATAAGGTAAATATAGCTATTAAACATTGGGAAAAATCACATTTTACTTTGCACATGAACAAAATGGAAAGGCTGTGAAAAGAAATTGCAGTTTCCCAATTTATAAGGCAATAAAAATATAGAAATGGGAGGAGTTTTAATTTGCTATCAGAACATTTTTATAAGTAGTTTTCATTCATTTCATAAAAGTGATCAGGGATTATAATTCTTATTTTGTATTAACACATTATATAATCTTGGCAAACAAAATGATTTATTTTTGTTGTTTTTTAACAATGACTAGACAAACTGATTAGATAAAATAAGTCGTGATATTACGGTAGATCATAGATTAAACACACTTAGAAATGTCATTTATACCTAAGAAGCATTTTTTATACTACTGCCACAATGGCAAGAATGAATATAAGGTTAAGGTTACAGGTATATCATTCGTTATACAATAACAAAAAAAATCCCATTCCTTAATATCGTCATTGTATTTGTGAGAAAAGTCCTTACATATTGGAAAGCTGTCCATCTCATAGTGGCAGATACAGGTTTTCCAAATTTCTAATTTTCACATGAAAGCTAGAATCTTAACATCGGTATTAAATATGTCACTATGTCTTGAGGTGATAGGTTCATTTCTTTCAGTTTTGACAACAAATCCACCAAATAGCCAAGTCTGAATAACTATAGTTTGACTGTCAATCATTCTGTCAAGAAAAAATGGTTTGCATGACAAAAGTGCTGATGTCATCTTGCAGATGAAATGACTGCACAGTGCTTTTTGCCTTTTGGATATGAGTGGGAAGAAAACAGGGAACTGCTGAATGGGGTCCCGAGGGGATGGAGGACCACATGCCATCGGGGGCCCTTCTCCTGGCTAAATGCAAATGTGATGGCTGGAACTTAAATCAGGGTGAGAAGAAACTTGTTAAGAATGGCAAAAGCTAGTCTTTTCTAGGTTACCACATCCGTCCTGGACTATTTATTATTGTATTGTTATTAGAGAAGAATAAAATGGCCTTTTTTCTAAGGCAATATTATATGGCTTATGTTACGCAGCCAGTTTGCTTCCTAACTAATAAAAGGACATTACTGAACAGTCTGCAAATCCTTCAAAATTGCAGAAGCTGGCGTTTAATTAAAAATGGCATTTATGTGATTAATACTAGAGTAGTTTTATATGAAACTGTAGGGAAAAGTCACATACTAATTTTCCTTACCTTTCTATGTTACAAAATAATTTTTCAAATTATGTTTTAGTGTGTCAGCCACTTCTTGATGCCTCACAGGTGCATGCTGAGTAATAATGGAGCAGTAAATTTAAAGAGTTTCATATTTAGGTGTCTGTAGTGTGTTACTGAGAAATATAAAATATAAGTTATAAAGTACCCAACCAATGGAAGGTGTTTAAATAATTATTAAACATTCCCAAAACAGAACATGCTATTTCTTATGTATAGGTCATTTCTAATATATTAATGCATTTTCTGCAAAATGTGCTTTTATGTGTTTCATAGGTAAAGTAAATTTTGTCATGAAGATTATGGCATAAGTGCTATAAGAAACACATTGTTATTTGTATAGAATAACATGTAGCAGAGTGGATTCTATAGATTCAGGAGAGCCTGAGAGGTACATTTTCAAAAGAAAAAGTGCAGGGCCACTTGTAAACCAATTTCAAAGGAGGCGAATTTTTCCTTTCCCTCATGCTACTTCCTGTCACCTAATGTTTGGTGTCGCTTCTGCTTCAGTTCTCATGACTCTAAACTGCTCTTTTCACTGTAACATCCCTATGTGGGCCTTCAGCTCAGAAATCATTTCATGATCTTTCAGTCTATTAGATCAGGTGAAAATAATGATTTCAAAACCAATTGGTACTTAGGTATAAAAGGATTTTTGTACTTTTCAAATCAATTATTTGCCAGCCATGGTGATATCCAATTTGAGGCCTTTTAAGGATAGTAAAATATCTATGTATATCTATATCAGTGTCGATATTTGTATATAGATCTGTATCTGTGTATCTATATCTAGATATAGATACGTAGATATAGACCTACGTCTCTCTTTGTCGTCCTCTCATGGAGAAAAGCTCCTATGGAGTGACCAAAGAGCTTGTGGCCTTGACCTTATGTCCAGACAATGCTGTCGAGAGCTCACAGTCTCTACAGGACAGGGGTCCAAATGCAAATCATGGAAGCACTCTTAGCTGCTTTTAATAATATTAACAGAGCGGAAGAGCTTTGTTCCTTTGGAAAACTCTGTGGACTTAAAAGTGTGTGTTTTGTATATGTGTGTGAGAGTCATGCAGAACGCTAGATCATTAGCTCATGATACGTTTTCAGTACAAATTGTGTAATGTCGTCTTCCTCTCCTTTTGAACGTGCTTATTCTCCCGTCTGAGGAAAAGGAAGCCAAGAGCCAGGGGTAGTCGTCTGGAGTATCACACATATTCCCAATGAGAGAGGTTTTTTTTTCTGTTGGTCACTCTCCAAATGTCACTTAAGTACCTCCTCCTCCATCTTCTTGACATTAAAACGGCCTTCTAAGAAAGATTAGGAATGTCGTTACTAAACAGTCGGAGCTGCTGGCTGTAATCATCAGATTGGAGAACGGTAAAAATGTAGACAGTTGCAGAGGAGTCTCCTAACACTTATGCTAACTTGCCTGAAAGAAAGAGTCCCGCCAGGGAGACCTTGGAAATTAACCACACAGTGTGATGGCCAAGAGTGAGAACCGCCTTCCCCAGGGCTACATGGAGTATCTCGGTGCTCCAACAATCAGAGCCAGTGTCTCATTGGACACTGACCCCAAGTTCTGCGCAGAGGGCAGTCGGAGGGCTGCGATTGGTCATTCTCTCCTCACGCAGGAGCTGATGATAAGCCCTCATGATGCACCACGACACAACCTGCATCTTATGAGATATTGATGTTTGTTTTCTAAGAATAAGCACAGAAATATAGACATTTTTCCAAGGAGCCATGGCTAAGCAAATATAGAGACTATAAATCTTATGAACTCTTCTTGGAAAGCAGCAATGTATACACATATGCCAAAATCGACATAATGTCCTACCATTAGGAAAAAAATACATTTGTTTAAATTAGGACTTTCAAGAACAAAAAGAAATTTAATTTCCTAATATGCCTGTTAACGTCTCAAAGTACACACTTAACCTGTACCATCATTTTTCTTTTAATGTTTACAGATTCTAGAATTCTCCTCAGTTGTAATATAGTCACCTCAGTTACCATAAAATATTTGATAATTACCTTGAGCTGAAAATGATTTCTAGATCTGTGTTTTCTCAACTTCTCAGATGCTTTCTGAGTGATACCAATTCTTGGAAAATAATTCTTTTAATTACTGACTCAGAAAGACTTGGAGGCTGTATTACCTCTTCTCTCTAAATGTATAACTGTTGTGGTCCTACAGGTTAAATGCTAATTTATTTGCCAAACATCTTTTGTCACCCTTCTCTTTTATTACTTTGAGCTCTGAGATTTTCATCCCTGTAGTTTGCATGAGATGGAAGGTTGTATGAAATGCAGCCTATCCTGTGACGGTTAATTGGTGCACGAAGTTGTAGCTCAGAGAGAAAAATGTTATGGAGTGCGCTGATACCGTACTAACTCTCAGTGGTTTGTAAGCGGGGCCACAAAGTAAGAATCGGTGTCAATGCCAGACGCTGATGTTTCCCTAAATCATATAACGCTATTGACAATAACATTCTTAGAATAGATGCGCTTTCAACTTTTAAATAGATTTGAATCAAGGCTGAAAATCAGTCTCGTTTCTATTTGAATCAGTTCTAAAGGGTTTTACTTATTAACAGAAAAAATGGATACGTGTTTACTTGCCAAAATAAATAGGACACTGAACATCATCCACTATTGGGACGCTGCAGTGGTTTTATTACGTCAAACCAGCAGCCCATCTTATAAATCAGATTTACCATGTTAATCATGAGCGTTTCCCCCTGAATACTTCCCCATTAAAATGTTGTAGCCAGAGGTAAACATCATGACATAGGGGTGACCTGACTAATTTAGACTAGAATACCATCTTATTCTGTGAATAGTATACACATAAAAGAGGAATAAAAAGTATTTTCTCATAGTAGATGGAAGTCTCTTCTGTCAGCTTTTATACAGATGGCATTGGAGGCCTCAATATGTAGATGAAATCGGCTATGTCAAAACTGTCGCTAGTAAATACATAGAGAAGACAGCATTTGTCTTGAACTCTTTTCCATTCTAAATGATGGCAGCATTAGAAAATAGTTTGCTGTTAAACGAAAGACTAAAAATCAGGTAAATCGAATAAACAGTGCCTTTATCCAATCAATCCTGCTCAGCTCGGTGGGGGGAAATGTCCTTTGAGATGTTGTAATGGTACATTTGATCTAATGCTTAATTTGGTGACACCATGAAAAAGCAGTGTGCAGTCTTCATACTACGTTTTATAATCTTCATACTGAGGGAAAAAATAACCTTACTAACCTCTCTCCGTTGTTATTATTTCCTTATGTGTATTCCTCACGTTTATATGTATGTGTGTGTCTGTTTCTCTCTCTCTCTCTCACACACACACACACATGCACACACGCATACATGCACACACATACAGTATGAACACATATACCAAGGCATTAAAATAGTGCGTGGCTGAAACCCAGATTTCTTATTGTTGGACAGTAAGATAATATTTTCTAAGAGCAAATGGTTTTATGGCTCAAGAAGGGGAAAATGAAACATTACCAAGACACACACCAGCTCAAATCCCTAACACTGGGGGAATAGCAAAGAAAAGAAAAGAAAAACAAACAAAAAGAAACTTTTGAAGGACTTCATGTGAGGCAGCCACTGCAAGTTATAAGTGAGTGAATACATTTCAAAAATCAATGCCAATTGAAATCAAAATCCCCTATCTCACTGCCCAGATGCACTTCAGACAGCAACAAATAGAACAGCACAAAAGAACATCGATGTGACAAAAGAACTCAGGAGAAAATGAAGGTCAGTTTGCTGTGGTTGTTCTATTAAACCCAGCAGGAAGGCTTCATGTAGTTTTTCCAAGGGAACAGAAAAGATCAAGTCTGAGGTGTAGTACCTTTTATTGAGCTGAAATAAAATTAATTCAGACAAGCAGGAAAGTTCGCTATGAACAATCTAAAAACAAAATAGTAAGACTATAAGGAAAGCGTACCAATTTTAAGGAAGGTTGCTGTTTATAAAATATTATCCTCAATATTACACACACACACACACACACACACATATATACATACATCCTCGAGTGTGTATTAAAAACATAAGGAGGACAATGCATATTATGATCAAAATACATGATGTTTGTTTCATGACCTTATCTAAATTCCCCTTGAATAAATTCTATCATAACCTGATGTTATGAAATCATCATATGCAGGAATGTGGAGAGATTTTTGAAAGATATTCTACTGCAGGAAACACAACTGACCAATTCAGGGTTGATCTCGTCCACATGAAAGCCGCCCAAATGGACAAGCCAGGAGACAGACAGTGGAACCCACCAATCCCCTGTCAGAGCTGCAGACCTCTCATGATGAAGGGTGATCTTGCTGGGCAGATCCCTCATAGTTACTAGTGACTGACTAACACGTAGTAAGCACAAACGGCGTGTCAGGTTTTTCTAAGTGCATAACCTGCCTTTGCTCACTTAACACAATGCTACACGGTCGTTAGTGCTATTCCCCTAAAATCGCAATCGAGGAAACTGAAGTTTATATAATCGAAACAGTTTGCCAAAGCTGATTTGATCAGTTGTGGCAAAGCAAGGATCCGAACTCACACATGTGCCTCTAGAGCTCGGGTCCTGATCTCCGCCAGTGCCGCCCAGGTTTGCAGTGTCTGTAAGAAGGCTCCTGCTAATCTCAGTGCGGAGGCATTTCAGAGGATATGGAACCCAGGCCAAAGCATGACAAAATGAAACGGAATAATCAGAAAACAGGAAAGGCTTTGAAAGATACAACATACGATCACTTAATTTGAAACGAAAATAAAGGCAACAGACTGTTAGAGAAAAGGGAATTGGTTTCCTGGAATAAAATCTTAGGAAAGTATTCCAGTATTAATAAAGAATGGGGAGATGTAATTTATGGAGGGGAAAAAAAAGAAAGATGCATGAAAGGCATGAAGTATGCATAACAGAATTTCCATGAGGTGTAAACTGATACCTGCTGAGTAGCATTAAGGAGGAGAGGGCGGGGCGGGGGAGGGGGTGCTATGCGGTAGAGAGCAAACTTTTCTTGAAAACTTGGATCAGATGAAAAAGACTGAGTGTAGCAAGGGAATTTATGCTGCAGGTTGTACTGTGAAGCGGTGTCTGAGTTAGTGACAACCATTTCAAAGCTTTTTGTAGTTCACCAAGGAGTTGACAGATTTGGCACATGTTAAAGGCCAGTTTTTTCTGTGCATGGACACAAAAGAAAAGACAAAGTGTTCACTCCAGCAAACCCGTCTCATGAGCCCCCTCCAAGGCCGACCCCTGGGCGTTCATCCGTTGTGGCCCCAGGCCTCACCGTCCCTGGATGGGGTAACTGAAGGCAGACACAGCGACTGTCTCTTCCCGGATCATGACTTGGCTGTCTGAACCCCCACCTTTCTTCTGCTGGGAGAGCCTGAGGAACAGAGCAGACCGCCAGGGCAGCAGAGAGGGCAGGAATGTGAGGTGTCACACGGTCGTCCGTGACACGGAAGCCCACACCCAGCTGGCCTTGCTTCCGGAGAGGACAGCAGAGTTTTTCTTTCTTTCCTTCACTGGAAATGTAATCATGTGAACATGAAAAAAAAATTAATGGACAACATAAAATTCTAAAGTACGGTAGACCAATTAACGGTGTTTGGGGAGGAGACATAGTGACTCAAGAATTTTATGCCTAGTCAAGGGATTTCCTATGTAAGAGAAAAATCAAAGGACATTCTTACATATGTGGTGTCTCAGATATTATAATTTCTAAGTAAGCCTTCCTAAAATAGTAGTTATTAAAGAAAAAGATGATAAAATAAGTAATTTAAGAAGATATATAAACTTTTACTTGAATTAAAAATTATATATGTGTGTGTGTGTGTGTGTGTGTGTGTGTATATGTATATATAATCTTACAGTGTTACTGGATTTAGGAACAAGAAAAGAATGACTGTTGTTTTGCTCTTGTTTTTATTATTTAATCTTGCTGAGGAACTTCTAGTAAAATAAAGCTGGAATATGAAATTAGCAAAAATAGATATATTTAAAAGAAGATATGATTATTAACTATAGATGTCATACTTATTTATCTGAAAAGGCTCCAGAGAACCAACTGGAGTAGAAAACAAAACTAAACCTAAAAAAATATTTAAACAAATAAATGAAGTTGCTATGTACAAAATAATTAAATAAATAAAAAATCTATAGTCGACTAACAATTGTGCAAAAACCAGAAAGAATGTAAAATAGGAAAGAAGACAGCATTCACAAGAATGTCAAAATAGATAATATAACTAAGGAAATAAAGTTATAACAAAAGTATTTAGGATATTAAGGGACATTTTGAATAAATGGAGAGCATAGGCATGATTCTGAATGGAAAATATAAAGATATGATTTTCCCTGAGATTAATATTACTCAATTTAATGCATCATTAATCAAAATGTAGCTAGAAAAATCAAGTAAGCCAAATTAGTAAATAATATTCTAAAGGGAGATAATAGGGAACTAGCATCACTAGATATTCAAGTCCATAGAGATAAACTCCGTAGGGTTTGGAAGAGTCGAGGCATTTAAATTACGAAACCTATAAAGAGCAGCCTCATGTAAAGAGCCACTGCATTAAAATGCTGAAGATGCGAAGGCGAAGGGGGGCCTTTCATGAGCATGATAAGGAAGCCAGTGTGTGTGTCTGCACCTGTGGTTAAGACGAGGTACAACCGCTCAAGTTCCAAACTGAACTGGCCTCGAAGATGCTGAAAAATGGCCTCTCTGTCAGCTTTTCTCTGGTGAATAGAGATTTCTCATTTTGAAGGGAGGAGTGGCTGACTATAGTGGCATTCTCTGCAGGAGGCACCTGTGAAACTTGGCAACCTTACGTTTCTGTAGCTGCTGGTATGAATAGCTGTACAGTATGTGGGTGAAGAGGCAACCAGGACGTCCTGATGAATGAATTCATAGGATGCTAATTGGGTTACCCCTCACTTGTGTGATTGGCTCAGCATTTAAGTGTTGTTTTGAAATACAGTTCACTTCATCTCACCAAGTTTGAAAACATATCCCTTGCCTTTAATTTTAGCATTTTGTTTTATAAAAAGGTGTGTTGTGATGTAGAGAAAGTGTCAAAATTAAGTTATTTCTGGTCCTGAAATTTCTAGTTGTATAAATAAAATAAATCCCTCGTTTGATCTAAGCTTAGCTGTATGTTAGCAATAGGATCAATAGTTAATAGTATGTTTATATGCATAAATGGAGTCCTGTGTTTGGGACATTTTCATGCAATGTGGCTAGGGAAATAGGCATCCAGATAAATTACCTTTTCATAGCAGATGACCCATTTGCCAATAATACACATATAATATCGATGATAGTATCACATGCAGGAGTATATTTTATATCTTTATAGCTATATAAGAAACCTTTATCTTTAGACTAATAAGTATATTTTAAAGTACAAACCAATTAAGAGAATCCCATTTAAATTGCATCAAAAGGAATGAAATAATAGGGATAAATTTAACCAAGGAGGTAAAAGTAGTGTATTCTGAAAAGTATAAGACATGGTTTAGAGAAATTGAAAACGACACAAATAAATGGAAGGATACACCGTGTTCATGGAAGAATCAATATGGTTAAACTGCCCGTATTACCGAAAGTAGCCTCTAGATTGGTCTTTGCTTCTTAAGAGCCCTGCTTGCATCTAGAGCGCCCTACTCACCAGACGGCTGTGCCTCCACCAGCCCCGGCTTCCTTGGACACGCGTGCCCCACATGGAGTCTTTCTGCATGCTTGTCTTTGGGCTGGGACATTCACCCCACCTGCTCCCCCTTCCTGCAGCACAGCCCCCTGTACTCTGCGCACCGCTCACATGGGTCGTGCTGTATTGGTTTATATGATTATCTGATTAGCATCTTCATTTCTTGTGAGATGGTAGTCTCTAAACGGCTGGGACCAATTATTATTTGGCTCAATAATTTGTCCTTAAAGTTGAGCATGATTCCTGGGACAGAGAAAGTGCATATTATGCCAATTTCATCTAGGGAAATAAATCTTTTGGGAAAGGGAAAGTTATGTTACTTGGGGTTACACATTGTTTTTGAAAAGGCACATTATTGAGAGTTTTCTGTGTGCCAAGCACTGTTTGGCACACAGAAATCCTCTTTGTGTTTGTGTAATCCTCATGTTATTATCCCCATTGATAGAGGAGTGGATAGTCAAAGACAGGTTAAGTGTCTTACCCAGGAGCTAGTCAGAAGCAGAGCTGATGAGAACCCAGGGCTGATAGCATTTCAAGCTGGTGACCTCAAATCCTACATACTGTAACTCTGGGAAGGGGGTGGGGGGCATCTAGCAATATAAAGTTATTGAGAACTCTACTCAAGTTAACAGAAGAAACTAAGTTATATTAGTTTTTATTTTTACAGTTGACTCTTGATTATGTCCATGTTTCAGTGTCTGATTTCAGATAAGTAATTGAAAACTTGATTATTGTAAACTAATTTTTACATAATATTACCTATTCATACTGCAGTGTCCCCATCCACGTAGAGGCTCAGATGAAAACCACGGGAGTCATCCTGGTTTGCTCCCTCCGTCTCCTCCGTACTGATGTGCCAGCCAGCAGCAAGCCCTGTTAGCTTTCCTACTAAATGCCTGTAATCCATCTAGGTCTTTCCAGCCCTAGTCGCTCCATCCTTGCCCAAGCTACCACCCCACCTCCCTGAAATTAGAGATAGGGCTGTGGCAGCAGAGCCGGTCCCAGTCATTCCACCTCTGCCCTCCTCGCCTCTCAAATCCTTTCTCCCACAGCAGGAGGGATGCTCTCCCATAGAACATGTGTTTTCTTTCCTTGCTGTCATTTCACTCGGAGGTTGTAGTCCAGATCTGCTTCCTGTGAGGAGCATAATCCGCCCTCGAGCTGGCCCTGTTCCCCCCTCCCCACTAACTCAGGACATGGCAGCCATGCTGGCCTGTGGTATGCCTTTCACACCGCGCCAGGGCCTCTGCACTCGGCCTGCCCCGGCTTTGCAGAGCTCGCAGCTCAGACGTTAGCTCCGCAGAGCGGCGTTCCCCAGATCCCCTTCCCACAGCAGCCCCGGAGCATTCTTCTCTATCACATTACACACTTCATCTTTTTCATAGCACTTTTGTGGGAAATTTCTTATTTCCTGTTTGTTTATTGTTTCCATATTTAGTGAGGATTAAATCCACAATGGGACCATGTCTCTTTTTCACTCTTGTATTCTTAATCCCCAAATACAAAAACAACAACAAAAAAAAACAGTGTAGATGGTTTGTTTGTTTTTTTCTGTTGGCTTTGGTTTTTATGGAAGCTTAGGTATAGAGGTTTGAGCCAATCAGGCATACAGTTCATAGTTATAATTTTCTTTCTATGCTAAGACCCTACCCCGTGTGTGTGTATGTGTGTGTGTTTATTTTATGGTCGTTTTTAGTCTTTATCTCCACTTCCATTCTGATGGGTGGCCGCTTTTTTGGGCTCAATATGTCTTTAAATGTAGATATGTCATGGGAAAGTGCGTAGTGATGATTTTCAAGTATGCATACTTAATTTGCATTATTCATATTGTGCATTTTGTTTTCCTTTTTTTCATAAAACACGTTTGTGAGATCTATGCATTTTTCTATACCTAAACTTGTGGATTCTAATTGTTGTGTAGTATTTTCTAACTTGCAACCACCATGCTTTCTATAAATCCCTTAGATTTGCACCCAAACTCTCTCTAAGCCCCCACTCCCCACCACCGTCCATTGTTCTACAGGGAACAAGCAGCTCCGTGGTTGCCTCTGATCTGTGATGAATTCTTCATGATATGTACTCATGAGGGGGATCGCTGTGCCACAGCACACATACATGGTTTTCAATAAGGCATAGTGGTCGTTTAGCAGATATTTGTAGAATTGGTTATTTTAACACTGTATAATGAACTACCTTGCATTATATATTTGTTACATGGAGAAGTATAAACCCCCACATAAATAATGTATCACAGTTCTTGGAGAATAAGTTCATAGTCTTACTATAAAGTGTAAAGTAGAATTATCTATGGCTGCATAACAAGTTAACATTTAGCAATTTAAAACAATAAATATTTATTATAATTTCTGAGAGTTAGAATTTGGGAAGCCCTTAGTTTGTTTTTCCTAGAGTCTCTCATGAAATTAAACAGTAGGCTGCAGTCATCTGAAGGCCTGGCTGGGGGTGGAGGTTATACTTTCAAAATGGTGCACCGACAGGTCCATTGAAAGGAGTTGCTAGTTCTTTGACAGGTGGGCCTGTGAAAGTGCCCAGTGAGTGCATGGTGTGTAATGAACAAGCGCAGTAGGCACCTGCGTTCCCACATGGAAAGAGCCCATGGTGGTTCCAGTTTGGTAGCGGGTGGGGACTCGTGACTGAGGTCTGCATGGCCATTCAGAGATCCCAGTCTGTGGAGCCGTGGCATTTTCAGTGAGTGGCTTCCAAGGTTACCAGGGACATCGGCGTGCAGCCAGTAAAAGGGACAGGAGTGTGTAGAGAAGCACCGCCTACTTGTTGAGGGAACTGAATCCGTAGTTATCGGTTCCATTCCTACCTCAGGTCAAAAAGTGGTCACGTGGCTATATCTGGATGCAAAGCTGTCTGGGAAATATATTCCCTGTCTGTACAGCCACTTCCTAGTGACACCTCCAGAATGCCATGCTAGCTCTTCAAGTTATTGGGAAAATTAGGCCAGATAATGCACGTGGTGGTCTTACATCAGCCTTGAACATAGCAAGGTCTCAGAACATAAGAGGTTGAAAGGGAGTATTGTGGGCAGCAGTGCTCCTTTCCCTGCTTTGCTCAGGACTTCCACAGTTAGCACACTTGTCCTCTCTTGAGATGATAAAAATAATGCATAGGGTACATGAAAGCAGCCAAAAAGGTTTGAGGCCTCTAAATCTAGTTAATTAGCTCATTACTTTACAAGAGGGACTTAAAAATGTTTTAATAAAAGACAATTTGGGTAAAACATACCAACAAAGCAAAAAGAGCAGAGACTGCCCATTGTAGAGTCCTGATCTTCCCAAGGATAGTCTGAGAACACGAGGCCACTAGGCTAGGAAAACTGAAAAGAGACATTTTTTACAATTGTTTTGAAGGGAAAAGTCACACACATAGTCAAACAGCTCCAAGATCTGAGTCAACTCTTTTATTTGCTCAGAGAAGCTGGAAACGAGAGAGAGAAAGTCTAAAATCAGATAGACGTCTTTATGGCAAAAGCAGAATTGCTCTCTGGATGGGCTTCCAGAATTCTTTCCTAAAGATACATTCTGCGACCACGCCTTTTTCCCCTGCCTGGCCACGCCTACTGGAGGGCACAGCCACACTGAGATTGGTATTCAGAAATTCGGAAGATAATTCCATGCATCCAAAATAGATACATAATTCTTAAAGGATTTTTCTCGGAAGGATGGATTTTTGTGCACTGTGTTGTTTGACAGGATTGGCTACGTGGGCTACCATCATCATGTACCTCTCGTTCTATCTCAGTTTTAGAAGCATAATGTGCAAATAGCATGCTCAGTGTTATCCATTACAGTATATGGAATTTATGTAACCATTTGTCGATAAATGTATTTTGGGAGAGAATGCCAGAGGAATCAGAAAGAGTGCTAACTAGGCAGCTCACGGCAACCTTGAGTTCGCTAACATCCACAGTTTAAAAGTCTCCATCACGTCAGTAGCATTTTCATTCTTCACACAGACATGCTGCTCTAAACACAGATTGGCTTATTGTCCTCCGTGTTCAGACACTGCACCTGTTCTTCTTGATGGTATTTAAAGAACATAATGCTGTAATTATCTACTGCATGAATAACAAGCATCCACAGAACTGGTAAATAATACAGTGGCACAAACGAAAATTACAGTTTCACGCCCACTTGCATGTCGATGACCGAAAGCACATCTACCCTTAATCTGGTAGACAATAAAATTACTATCTCTTCACTTCCAGAACGTATTTCTTTATTTTAATTATTGGCTGAGCTGGGTAAAACAGTTTTAGAATTGGTTTACATAGAGAACACTGTTAGGGCAAATGAAGAGAATGAGGAGTAGGGTTGGCTTGTTATTAATTTTCTCACACTGCTGTTTCTCCTCTTGATCCTTACCTAAAGCACAATAATAGAGTGGTTTTGTATAAATGAGATCATCATATCAAGTTGAATCTGGTTTATTTATGTTATGATAGAAATTGAGCTCTGTATAAATGACAGCCTAGTGGAAAGTCTACTGCCATTGCCCTTATACACACGGTGGACTTACCCAGTCAAATCACAACGTCCAAGTGCTTTTTCTTTTTCTTTTTTTTGGTAATGAAATGATAATCAGACATATTTAAAGATCTTTACATTACTTTGCATTTTGTACATTCTATTTTAGAATTGGTGTTGACATAAAGGCCTTCTTGGATCTACCCTAAGTCAAGCCTGGATAAATGAATGGATTCAGCAAAGTTGGCCAAACACTATCTGTATATAAATGTTTTATCGAGTATCCCTGAGCCTCACATTTGTCAGAAAACTCGTTTGCATGGTTTAGTCTTTCTCATGATTTTCTGGTACTTCAAGCATAAACAGACATTCCAATATTCATTTGCTAAACTGGTAAGACTTGGGAAATATCAAATGAGAGTTAATACCGGAAGCCTATTTTATTAACAAATAATGTGTGTTGAGTATGGCATTGTAGCCTGTCTCTCTCTTTTGGCAAATATCAGGAGAATGTCTAAGAAGTTTAATTCTGGACCCAGTTGATAGTTAAGTTGTATAAAATCAGTAGACAATGATAACATTTATCCAGTAACCATCTCTTGTCCATTTGATATAGAGAAATCAATTTTTCAAGTAGAAGCTTCAAGAAATAGTCTGTGGCAGATAAAATTGAATTGTCAGTTATATAACACATACTAGTTGCTTGATACATATTTCAAAGATAAATAATGTGATAATGTGTAATTATTAAATTAAAAATAATATGGTTATTTTTAAAGTCTAGGAAAGCCACTCGCCACTTTCTGTGGATTGAACTATATGATTATCTTTTACACACATCACCTAATCAGATCCTTACCATGACTGCATAACATGGTTACTTGTTTCTCTATCTAAAGGGAGAAATAAAAGTCAAAGAAGTAATTTATAAAATTCACAGGAGTATTAAGTGTGATGTATGATAGGAATATGTACTAACTACTGAGTATCCACGTGTCCTCCTCTGCTCTTTTTCTAACTCCCTTGTAGTGAGCGGGGCCATGAGACCAGTTATAGCCAGTGGTTAGAGGGAAGCAATGTTGTGTGTCACTTCCGGACCCAAGAATTTCAAAGTCAGTGAATGACCCTCCAGCTGTTCTTCCCATACCCTGTTGATTGTAGGGTAGCCTCATATTGAGATGGTGAACTAGGCTATGCTGCTACAACATACAAATACTGGATGCCAGGGATATAACACAACAGAGATAGTTCCCCATGCACACGATCTCAGCAGACAGAGGTAGCAGGCACTGTGCTCACTCCTGTTCCTCAGGTGCCCCGCTTGATGGGCGGTGCATCTCGGTCGGAACACACCTCCATGATTGCTGAGGCAGGAAATGCAACACTAAATTGGGCAATCATTTGTAGATCTTCCTTCCAGAAGTCACATCCATCACTTTTTATTTCATGGGTAAGGAAATTCGCTTGGCCGGTGTGATGGATAGTTTTATGTGTAGCTTGGCTGTGTTACAGCACCTAGTTATTTAGTCGAACAATTCTGGGAGAAACAAAAACAAAGTTGTAGAATTTTTAGAAAATCTATGTATTAAGAGTTGTAAAAAGAAATGAAGATAGGATGGAAACAAAATGCATTTTGGTGGAACTGGCGTATGATTATATAACTTAGGAAAAGACTGATCTTTATTTTAGAAAATGTTTTTGATAGCCCAATTTTTTGCATTTTATATGAATCAATAAAAATATTTCAAAATATTTTACTATTTTTTAAGGTAAAGTATTGATCTTATCTATTTTCATTAAGTATTCTTTACTTAGGGAGGTAAATATAGAATGAATTACCATTATGTATGTTTTAGCATCAAAATTTGAAATAGCTGTTGAAATATATTATTACCCCTTTAGTTGAGAAATAAAAATAAATTCATATAAAATATATAAAATGTATCAGTTTAGATTACAGTTCATTAGGGCAAAAAACTCATCATATTGTTACGGATTTGTGCACATGTAGTTTTGTTCCATGTTATGTGCAATGCTGAGATTCATACTTTTATGATTTTATACTTTTAAGAGATGAGTGAGTGCTGGCTGTCATTAAATTCAATAGTTTGGTTTTATAAGACCAACATTGTCCTTTTAATGATTAGTAACTATTTGTTAAACATTTGTTTTCTTCACTGTCCTTTGAAGAAAATGAAGGTAGAAAATGTGGTCATGTTTGAGTATGTTAAATCCCAGCACCCCTTCTCTTACGGAATGTATGTTCTAGGAGACTCCAAGGGAAAGACAAGTAATAAACCATCAACAAATAAATACATAGGCTAATTTCCGGCAAGGTTAAAACCTGTGAAGGAAATAAGGTGGCTGTGATGATGATTGACTGGGGAGGAGAGTGCCATTTTCCATAGAAGTGTCTCTGAAGAGATTAGGATTTGAGCAAAGACATGAAGGGTGAGTAAAAGCTTGTCCATGTAGATCTGGGGAAAAGAAATGCTAAGAGCAAAGCCCACAGAGCCACACCTATAAGCTGGGAATTGAAAGATGTAATACTGAGGTTTCCTGCCGTCAGGGGCAAGTAAACATAAGTAAATAATCCATTATGATACCAGGTGATAAGTCCAACGGACGTACCTCTGGGATATCGAGAAAAGCACAGAGGGAAGATAGTCAAAGCAGACTGTGGTGGGAGTGGGGTTGTGCAGTCCTTGTCTCTGCAATATAGCAGCTAGTCCTCTGAATTCAAGGTGAACAATTGGAAAGTGCAGAAATACAATTTAATAAAATGCCATGTTTTGGTTTTTTAAAAATTAATGTTTCTATGCAATGAATCATTACATGTATGATATATGTTCAAATTCGTTGGTTAAAAGCATTACTATCAGCATGAAGTCAAGGAAGGGTCTATTTTTGAGTCCAATGTTGTCTAATACTCTGCACATAAAACTGTCTATTAATGTAAACTTTTAAATCCCCAGCCAAGTCAATCCCAGTTGTGTTAGGCAGACTATAGGATGAGCTGCTGTGAAGAGAGAGACTCCAATGATAGTAGATGCAGTTTAGGGGTATCTTTCCTTCTATGGAAATAACTACTATAGCTTCAAGGTTTCAGGGAGCCAGGCTCCTTCTAGCTGTTGCTCTGCCATCTTCTACAGACAGCTTTCATGTTAGGGTACAAGATGGTGTTATGTTTCAGTGGTCACCAGAGCGACTCCATTCCAGCAGCTGTGAGGGAGAAATCTGAGAGCACACAAAGGACATCAACTGTCCGTGGATGCGTGTTCCCAGAGTTGAGTATATCATCCCAATCACAACCCGGAGACCAGAACTTTTTTAATTATTAAATTTATTGGGGTGACAATGGTTAGTAAAGTTACATAGGTTTCAAGTGTATAATTTTGTAATAGATCATCTATGTATCACATTGTGTGTTCACTACCCAGAGTCAGTTCTTCCATCACGGTATTTTTGAGCCCCTTTAACCTCTTCTGTCAGCACCCCCGCTGAGCTGAATTTATTTGTAAGTCACTTTAGCTGCAAGAAAGTTTAGGAAACTGTAGCCTTTGACTGAGTGGCCTTGTGCTCAGCCTAAAAAGTATATTGCTATGCAAAGAAAGGAAGAATGAATATTAAGAAACAAGTTGTAGTCTCTGCGATCCCATCCCATAGTAATTTTCATTTTCAAGGGTTAGATTCATTTCTGGAAATATAGCAAATTCCTGAAGAGATAATCAAATGAGCTGTGCAGAGAATCAATTACGTATTCTGAATAGCTGTGTCATTCTCAGTGCTTATGCCTTCATCATTAGCAACAAAGGCCTCATGTTAAGAATTGTTCAAATGAAATGTACAGCGTATTCTTTAAGCAGAGCAAAGATAGATTTTCCAGAATTTTTAAAAGAGAAAGATATATGTGCATATCTGCATATCTTTCTACTGTATTATATATGTATAGCTCTGCTATATATTGGGTTGTTGGAAAAGTCATGACATATTTTTGCAACGAAATACGTAGAAATATATATATATATATATGTATATATGTATATATGTATATTCACTTTTCTTTCTTTAGAATGTGCTTAATATGGAAGGTCTCTATTCTGGTTGATTTTTTAATGCTTTGAACTAGCATGACCTTTATTCAGTTGAAAGGAACCTCGTTAGACTTTGAGTACTTGTGTTCAAGGCTTCGTTCTGCTTCTAATTATCTGTGCGACCTTGGGAAATTATCCTTACCCATCGAGTTTCAATTTCCTCATCTGCCAAGTGAAGATGTTGGACAAGGTGTTCTCCAAGGTCCCATCGTGCTCTCATTTCCAGGATTCTCTGACTCACTGTACATTGTGAATGCTGATCTAATTAATTTTCTTAGTCACCTTCAGGACACTTAATGGAATATATTTTCTCATGAAGTTCAAGAGGTGAACGCGTATATCTGTAAGGATTTCAGTTAAATATAAACTGTAGTTCTGTCTTTCCTGAAAGGCACAGAGTGGAATCTATCGTAGTGCACACCGATTGCAGGGGACAACTGCTGTCTTTTGTGTGTTCTTCCATCAGTTTTGGCCCATCTCTGCCTCCTCTGGTGATCTATGAGACGGTGTCAAGTTAGTTTTGATACCCACAGTGTTACATGCAATGCTTTGCGTTCAAAACTGTTTCTGAAATACAGAGCGTAGACACATGAGGTTTGTAAAATCGTTTTTAAACTGTTTAAGTTGACATTATTTCTTGAAGTATCATCATTTATTATGTTCATGCAGCATGTTGTTATTTTCATTGTAAATAAGCATTTATTGAGCAGTTTCTGTATGTTGTACTGTTTGCTGGGATCCAAGAATAAAAACAAAAGATATCAGAAGCATAGGATCATCTAGGGGCCTACTGAGGGCGAATGTTATGTGAAGTGTAGAGATACTTTAAATGGCTTCAAGTCACCAAGGGACGTGGCAGCTGAAGATAATTTGGAGAATCTCTAGCG
>NW_017731748.1:1231016-1251505 GCF_001890085.2 Hipposideros armiger
CTCTCTCTCTCTCTCTCTCTCTCTCTCTCTCTCTCTCTCTCTCTCTCTCTCTCTCTCTCTCTCTCTCTCTCTCTCTCTGAGCTTCCTAGGGCGACAGTAGCAAATTACCACAGCTGGTGCCTTAAAAACCCAGACATTTGTTCTCTGAATATTGTAGAGGCTGGAAATCCAAAATCAAGGTGTTGACAGGACATAGTCCCTCTGGAGGACCTAAGGAAGAACCCTGGCCTCTTGCTGTAACAGCTTCTGGCGGTTGCCAGCAATTATGGGCTTTCCTGGACTTGGAGCTACAGCTCTGTCATCTCTGTCCCCATGGTCACGCGACCTTCTTCCCTCTATGGGTCTGTGTCTCTGCCGTCTCTTGTAATGACACCAGGATTTGATTTAGGGCCACCCTAATCCAGCATGTACTCATGTAAGCTTAGTTAATGACATCTGCAAAGACGCTATATCCAAACAAGGCCATGTTCTGAGGCTCCAGGTGGACATGAATGTTGGGGGGCCACTGTGGAACCCAGTGTAATATCTGTGTCTGTCTGTCGTCAGCGAGGATATAAATGAGTCAATATATGAATGAACAAATGCAGGAGCTCAAGGCATGTACGTGGATGAACAGGGGATGCAATGGCAGAAAAGTTTTAAAACCAGGATTCAGTGTTAGACGTGCTGATTAGACTTGACAATGGGACTTAAGGTGGAGACGGCCCAAGTTGCAGAAGAAACGAGTGTTGTCACGGTAGTGTGTCCCATCCCGTGTAACATGTTACCCTCCACATGATATGTCCTTGTGTTCCCCACTTACCCACAGTATTCATTCTGAAGCCTCAGTTCAGGTGCCATCTCTTGTTTAGTTATTTCCACCCACATGATTTGTATTTTTGTAACTCCTTCTAATCTTGTAACTTATTGTTTCTCGTACACTCTGTGTACTAGCATAACCTATAATTTGCTTTTTATTTAGATTACATGTGTATTACAAATGTTTAGGCACTTCTAGTGTAATAGGCACTAGGAATTCACAAAGAAAATCTGTTTTTCTTTTCTAATCCCCACTTTCCCACTCTCCTCACATAATATTATCTGAAATTATGCCAGATACATAATTAGAAGTTAATAAGTACTTACTGACAAAACTTTCATATGTATGCTTATGCAAGTTTTCCATAAGTAATCTAATTTAGATTGTGTCTGCATTTTAACATATTACAAAATAGGGAAACAAGGTAATAAAATTTTTAGCATTTATGTATAGAACTATTATTTCCTTTTGTAAGTAAATGTATGTAAAGACACATTTCAATAGCATGTTCTGTGCGAATGGCTTTTAAGCAACAGTTGATATTCATCCAGCTTTGATGTTTATGATTTTTACTGTGTATCTATTATTAATATACCATTTGGATATCCCCAAATCCTGGAACCCATTTTGTTATGTTCTTGGAGATTATACTAGTACCCTTCTGCCATTCACAAAGCTAACTACAGCTCCAACCCAGCACACAGGGTGTCAGATTCAGTAGCCCATTGTCTTTCAAGTTTTTTTCAGCTTTACAAATCTGCCTGTTCTGTTCATCATTCTATATTTCATCTCATTTCCTGGTGGTGTCACCTTGGTGGAGAACATGACATGCTCTACTAAATGGCCTCTTATTTGTATTTCTCTTAGTTTATTTCAAGTTTGTGGGAGATGTTGTAGTGTAATACTTTTTTTTTTTTAGTCTACAGACCTAGAGATGTATTGTGTGTGGGTAGTGGATGTACTTAAGTCAACTGTTGCTTTTAAAAGTTACTACCTTTTTGAACCTCTGGGTTGGTGATCATATGAAGGTGCTGGGAGGGTGGCACGCCCAGAGAGTGCATGGATACCCCATGCCTTTCCCCACACCCTGCCATGGGCATCTCTGCCATCTGGCTGTCCCTGACTTACTAGTTTTTCAATAAACTGGTGATCTAGTAAGTCAAATGTCACTCTGAGTTCTGTGAGCTGCTCTAGCAAATTGACTGAACCCCAGGAGGAGGTCATGGGAAGCTCTGATTTATAGCCAGTAGGTCAGAAGCACAGGTAAGAATAGCTGGCAATTGGCGGTGAAGGGGGTTGGGTGTATGTGGGGGTGGCGTCTTGTAGGATTGAACACTTAATATGTGTAATCTGATGCGATCTGCAGGTAGATAGTGTCAGAACTGAGTTAAACTCTGCTGGTGTCCAACAATTGTTGGCGTGTGAAACCCCCTTTCCCACGCATTTGAACTGGGTCCAGGAACGCCTATTTGATGATAGATGATGGGGTGTTATCCCAAACTGGGAAGGAGGGGGCAGGAGAAGATGAGTTATTCAGTAAGAAGTGCTGGGTCATTTAAAAAAACAAAAGTTACTGTCTTTTGTATATAACTGGATTCTAGGTAAATTCTGCATTAAGTCGAATAAGGTTTGTAAAATTCTATGTAAATACTTGTCATTATACGAAACAGTACATATCATGACAATATGTACACGTCCTTTTTTTTAATATTTTGCATTTTCGAATACACACATCCCATACAGCAAACTATTTGCTAGTCCCTTTCCACGGAATGGTAAGACGTTATTATCAAACACTGTATTGTGCAGTGATTGCAGAGAAACGATGTCGCAGTGGAGGCAAGAAAATGCTGAAGAGGGCTGAGGAAGAACAGAGCTTTTCAGGTTTCTTTATTGTTAGAATTCAGAATCACTGGTATCTAATCACTCGCCTTTGGGTTTTTTAAAATATACCTTTACAATAACCAGAGAAAGCAGTTATTCGTCTCCTCCTCAAAAGATCAAACAAATTAAAAAATAACTCTCATCTGGCAGTTTGAAGGGAAAAGATCAGGAAATGCTGCAATGAGATATGTACTTGTTTGATTTCATGGAGTCATACATTGACGTGTGAGTGTATTGCAGAATGATAAGGCAGACGAATAGCCCCTTTCTGAGGGTCAGTCGACACTGAGTATGGTGGCCCGGGTCCTGACCTCAGCAGTACTGAGCAGTGGCCGCTTGGGCCAGGCTGAATAGTATGTGGGCAGCACAGGGGTTTTCCTTCTGGAATGCGAGTAATTCCAGATCTTGGGGTTCCTTGCATCTGGAAGATTTGATAACACAAAAGGTACATTTAAGGCAGTAATCAATCGAAATACACTACAAGTTAACCTTGTCATTGCTGTTTTCCATGTCCCTCACATAACTTTGCCCAGTAACATTTCTGAACAAAACACAAGAAAGTTATGTAAAATAGAGACATTGGCATTCAGTGAAAGTGAACTTTGTGGACAATAAATGATATGAAAGAGGGAAGACAAAGCAAGTGTAGTTTAATATAACATCTTAAAATTTTAGAAACCATGAAGAAGTCCTCATATGTAAAAGATGTAAACTATTATGTGAATTCTGATAATGGTAGCCCGGAAAGTAATTGAAGTTTTTTGTTGTGTATTTTGCTGCAAACCAGAAAATTAGAAAAGTACATAGAAGCAGCAAGCATTCTTTGTTTTCTTATCTCTCAAATACTATTTTGACAGATTCTAAGAGTTCAGATTTTAAGTGTTATCAATTAGGTAGAAGCACAGCTTTTCCAGAGAAGACATGAATGGTGGGAGAAGCTCTGAATTGATGAATATGCCCAGGATATAAAAAAAAAAAAAATAAAGTCAGCTCAGTAAGTGTTTCTTGAATGAACAAAGGAATGAAGGTATAATTTAGGTTTTCTCTTTTATTAGGATTTTTTTCCCCCTATCTTCCCCTCCTTTTTCTGAGTACTGGCACATGCTCTTACCACTGTCATGTATAGATGGGTCTTTTAGAATTGATTGAAGTTTTAATTACCTGAAGGAAATACCACTACCTTGTATTGTGCCTTTAAAAAGAAGCTAGTTTTATGGAAATGCAGTATTAAGTAGTGCATAAGGGTATCCTATTGCCTGTGTAAATCCCAGCTCATCCATTTCCGTGTTCATGTTCCAAATTACTTCATTCCTCACTGCAATTCACTTCCCTCATCTGCAGAATGGAGAAGATGTTAGTATGTCTCTCAGGTTCATGTTGAGTCTTAAATGAGTTAATAAAGATCAGGTGTTTAGAAATGTACCTGGAACATACTAGGCAGTCAGTATTAGCTACTATAGGAAAATGTAGTCCTTAGCAAAATACTGTAGTACAAACTTAAAAACGGAAACACCAGTTAATAAATAAACATCGTTGCTTATGCACAAAGTAATTATTTTAAGACTGAACTTAGAGGGAAATTTAGCATGACTTCGTAGTAAAGCTGGGGTTGTAATTAAGTACTGGGTATTGTAATCGGCAGCCTTGGTACTGTATTTTTATAATTATCTCATTTGAATTACAGCCCCCCCCCCCCATGCAAGGAGATATATTGTATAAGGAAAGAATTATGCACAGAGCAGCAGACTAGTGTCTTTTTTTTGGGGGGGGGGGCGGTTCCTTCTGTAATTGTTCTCACCTGTCTACTTCTAAGGTTGTGCTCAGGTTAGAAAGGCCTTTGCTCAGAACCCTAATTTGCCAAAAACTCATTCGGAAAGTTACACAAGCTCCCTGAGTTAGTAATCTGCTCTGTAAAAAAAGAGTTGGAATCATCTGGACCTCAGAGGAGTGAGAATGGAATGCCTCAGGCGCAGCGTCTGAAGAGCTGCTCACTAAGTGCTGCATTCCTTTCTGCTGTCCTGAGCCCACGTGAAAGCCCTTTGGGAAGAGCTGCGGCTTGGGCAAACCCATTTCCTAAAGTAGCTCCAGCTGGGTTTTCTACCGCGGGACATTGTGGTTGCTCAGGAGGAAACAAGTCTAGGGTTAGACATAATGGCCTTGTAGTGGGCTTAATGACACTGTGTGGGCAAGTTTTTTGCACTGAACATTTTTTTTCTACAATCACAGAGCTTGGATTGAAATCAGAGTTGTCATACTGTGTGAGTTTGTGTCTGTGTGTTGATGAGTTGAGGGCAGAGTGTTAAATATAAAAATTAGTAAATATCTGGAGTTACTTGTGAGATTTCATTGTACCGTCTAGCTCAAAACGCAATATACTGGGATCTAATCACAGCTTTGATATCAACTTTGAGTCTGCAGGTAATTAATTAGGGGTAGAGCAGCGAGTTCATTAGCACCATGAGGAACCCATGAGCCAAATGAGCGAGTGCGATATCGTACAAAGCTGGTCTCATTTCCTCAAAAAAGTCAACAGCACAGGGAGAAAAAAAGACGGCAAGACTAAAAAAGACTCAGGGAAGAGAACTACTAATCAAATGAGTAGAATCTCTTGAGATCCTGATTTTTAAGAATTAAAAATAATTATTTTGAGGCTTTCAGGCAAACTGGAAGATGGCCTGGGTATTAAGCACTGCCAGTGAATTACAGTTCATTTCGTTAGTGATTATGGCAGCTGAGGTTATTGAAGTTACTGTCCTTATAGTGTAATTTCTGAGATGCATAGAGAATTGCATAAGCCCGTTTAAGAGTCAGTGCTGGCGAAGGAGCACCTCAGACCTAAGGTGGAATCTCTACTGTGTGCACATTGAAAATTTTATACTTAAACATGAAAAATTATCACAAACTGAATGTAGGCTCCTTAAAAGGAGTTATTGTGTCTTTTCAGGCTTTAAATACTTATGTATAGGGTAGGAACTTCATAATAGATGCAATTTAATAAATATTTACTATGTGCACAGTTTAGTGTATACTAATGCAAGATTTTGGTAGAGATGTGTAAAATGTAAATGTTTAAAGATGAGATACTGTTAGGTTGGTGTAAACCTAAATGCGGGTTGTGCCGTTACAGATAATGATAAAAATGGCCATTATTGTTGTACCAACCTAATAGGACTCTACAGTCGCTAACAAGATGTTTCTTTTTAGATTAATTGACCCTGAATAACAATGAGAGAGTTAGTCCTAACAGGGAACAGTGAACTGACAAGGATTTGGTTGCATATCCTGTGCCGGCCTTGTGGAGAAGGGCTAGTCTATTTTGAATAGAGGAGGAGCCTAAGTACCCAAAGCAGTGGCAATGTCTCCCGTTCCACCAACTATGATTTGATTTAAAGAAGTAATAATCTGTTTAAGTTGGAGAATAACTGTGAAGATTATGGTGTCTCTATACCCAAAGCACGGTGCTGTACAGTCATGTAGAAAAACAGGAATCTGTCGTTATGTACAGAAATTTCAAGAAACACAAGGCACTGCAATTCATTGAACATGATTGAATCAAAAGTTATTTCCTTATGCAAATAGCCAGATACTTTAGTAGCTTCAACGCATCCCTTCAATTTCAGGTAACTATTCCATAAATTAAAAAGTCCTATGTATGTCACCTCAATTCTTGAATCACATGATCTATTAAGAAAAGTAATGGAAATGTGGTCATTGGAAATCGGGGTAGTCCCGGTAGAATGTTCTGTGTATACCAACCGCTGACATTGCGAGCACACTTGACAAGACTTACCCCAGGGTAGAGTTCTAGGTCTCTGGTAGTCATGCTAGCTTGAATTTAATTTGTCAAACACATTACAGAAAGGATGGCAGGTGTTTCGGTCGAACCCTATTGGTTATGATTAGAGGTATTACAGAACTATGAAAATTAATGTTGACACCCTACTTTGAGAGTTCATTTTCTGGCGTGTGTGACCTGCCACAGCAGACCTGAAACGTGTGTAGTCCCAGTTGCCAGAAGGGCACAGTATTTGTTGGCGCCTTTGGTTCTAAAAGCAGGTGTTGTCTACTTCAATCAATTTTCTGCGATTAACGGTGGCTTTGCAGTACATTTATGGAAGGTGCATATTTTCAATTAGTATTTTTCAGGAGCAGCATGACATTGATTCTGAGGAGAAATTTAAGGCTGCCAGAACCTATTATAACATAGCATCATGTAGATAAAAATCACCAAGTGTAAGCAATCATGTATGCAGCTTGAGGGAACAGCTTCATTTTCCCCCGGATTTTACACTCTACGGGGGTGATGAGTGGAAGGAGCAAAACAGGAACAGAGTGAGTAGAATAGTGAAGGTAAGCTGCATCACGCAACTCGCTCAAGGTCTGTGTGGCGTTTCAGGTAATACAGTTGCTGTCTTTCTCAGAGGATTCCTCAGAGAGACATACACATTTATTTCAAATCTCACTTCCCCGATCATGTGTAAGGAAGCCATATGGAAAGCTGCACAGCACATGTTCAGAACACCAGTTTCATCCGCCATCGTTGATGTGTAATGAGAGATACGAAATGGACTGGTTTGTCATTTTTTTTCCCAAAATATTCTTAAATAGTAGGGCTGTAATAAGAAATTACCTTTGCTTTTCTATAGCTATGCACTCCAGACCCCTCTTTTCCACATCCCTCTGTCCAGAAAGCACTGAGCATAGCTGGTGGGGGCCCCTGAGCTATTGTGTTAATGGTTTAACCATGATTTCTATGGGTAACATCGTATGAAGGCATAGAAGTTGCTTTCCCATGTTCTATGCTTTAAAGGAACTGTGGGAAATAATGAAGCCAGATACTGATGGGAGGACAAGAGACTTCAGTGTTGGGTGGGAGGAACAATCATGGACTTTCCAGGAAAAAGGCAATAGATGCTATTCTGGGCATGGAGAGCTGTTTGTCAAGTTATAGGTGATAAATCCTTCTCCTGTATCTTCAGTTGTGCTGTATTCTAAAATTTTTCCTAAGTGGAACGTTTATTCCAAATATTCCAATGCTTGATAAAAGAAATCAGAGTGGAGTGAGTTTTGATAGTTATAGAACCTAGAGTTGGGAACGCAAGGGGAAGGAATGGGTAATAATTTTCAAGTAAAGGTGTTCTACTTTAATGAGAAGCGTTTTCTATGTTCAAGAGACCCCTCTGTACATTGAACACAGGCAATTGAATAGACATAGTTATTGGTGTCTAATAAATATGGCCGTCACTTAATAAGTTATCTAAATGAATTCAGTGTTCATCATAATGTATTGAGTGCATACTATGAGCTCAGTAGTGTCGGTGGGAATACAGCTGTAAACAAGGAAGCTGAAAATCCCCACCCTCAGTAAAGCTAACATTCTGGTGAAGAGAGACATTGAAACAAAAGGAACAGTGAGTGGTCCAAGAAAAGAAAGCGGAGAAGGGTGCAAGGGGGGTGGGGTGGACCAACAGTTGTCAATAGGGTATGTGTGGAAAGCTTCAACTAACAAAGGAGGACCTGACACATCAGACAGAGGTGAGGTAGGAAGCCACAGAGGCCTATGATACGAGTTCCAGGAATAGGAAACAGAACAGAATTGCGGAGGCCGGAGCAAAGGAGCTGGTGGGAGGGACAGAGGGAGAGAAACCTGGGGGTTAGGGAATGGTGGGTATATTCCAGGGGACCTTGCCGGTCACGCTAAGGATTTACACTGTTATGCTCAACGAGATGATTGGAAGTTTTGGATCTGAGTGGGGATATGATCCTACGTAAGGAGTAATGAAATTGCAGTGTGTTGAGGAAAGACCAGTGAAGTATAAATACAGAGACACACGCACAACATGGCAAACTTATTTCTAAAATATTCGAAGAGAACAAAAGGTGGTTGTTGTCATTTGGCTAGTATGAAGCTCTTAGTAACAGACTCCTAATGGTCCCTATAACCTAATTTCTAGGTAGTGGGCTGTTTTCTGGGTATTATGTAGGTATTTGTAATGAAGAAAACAATTATTGAATCTTCAGGTAGAAACGAGAATATTCAAGCTGGAAAGAAGTTGCAAGGTAGTGTAGTACAGCCTCGTTTGTATTGTAAATGAGAAAACTGAACCCGGAGGGTAAAGATATCCTCACATCACACAGGTTTTTTAAGTCCCCCAACCAGGCCCTGGGCAGGTCCCAGTGTAGATGTCAAATCCAGCCGTTGTTGCATCATATTAGCAACGTAACAGCGATACGCAACCTGGTTTTAGTTTTGCATCTGATGAAGGAGGATCAGAGCAAGTTGCCGAGGTTAGTTTGTTTTCTCATTTATAAATGAGAAAGTGGGTCTGTTCGATTCTGACAGATTCTTTCGCAACTCTACTTTTCTGGCATTCTAGATGTCTGATCATGCATGAATGCATGAAAACTTACTAAGTCCGTATCCTTAAAAGTAAAAATATCTGGGTGATTTAATTAAGTACCACAAGTCGGTGAGATAGACTTGGCATAGTTTCTCTCTTTTCCACATGTATTTTAAAGGTTCTGGCTTTTCAGCAGTGGAAACGATTGGCTCTTTTCAGAGCTTTATGGTCACGCGTGCAGTCTGTGCCACCCTACTATATGCTCTCTCAGTGAAATAATACAAATGAATGCACTGTGCACAAGTGTTCAAAGATGGTTTAAGACAAAGAAGGGGGGATGAAATGATGAGATAGTGGGAGTAGTAGTGGAAGGATTTGACACAATTGTGTTTAACACTGTGATGAAGAAATTTCACTGTGTTATTCAGCATGAAAGTGTATGCATTGAATTCTGAAATGAAAGTGTGGGTTTGATTTAATTCGGGGTTCTTTCATGGGGAGTGTAAAGCGTGAACACAACTCTTAGCAGAACTGAAGGCCTTGATCTATAATGACATGTGTCTTTCCATTTAGAGGACTAGGAGAAGGTGGTGTTTCGGGTCACGTACAGGAGAGAGACATGTGGGAATAAACGAGAGTGAGAAATCAGACAATTCTTAGAAGAGGCTAAATAATGTTAGGAAGAAAGTAAAAGAGACTTTGGATTCACTGAGAGGAAAGGCATACACTGGATTAGGAACTTCAGTGTGAATGTATTGGTTTACTGACTTTGTTTCACGGTCTTAACGTGCAAATGGATTCTCGAAAATGTTCAGTGTAAAAAGAAAGGATTGTGAAATGTAGAGGATATTCTACTGGGCTTATGTGGTGCCACAGTCACGGAATGCATAATATGCTAATGCACACAAATGCTCGGTGATTTCAATAGCAGTTCAGTTAATAACCTAGTATTATTTGAAATTCAAAGGAATCCTCATAAACCAAGAAAACAGAATAAACTCTCAATAGTAATTTGACATTGTTTCAAGAACAATTTCATTATAGGAATATGGCTAACCCAGGGTAAAAACACATTAATTTTTTGAAAGGCCTTTTCTTTTACATGCGTCCAGGTTGTATTTTAAAGCAGCATTGCATAGTTCGAAGTACAGAGACTTTTCATTGGCCGAGCTATGGCAGCTTCTTGTTGGCTGCACTCTTCCTGTACCAGCAGGAATCCTTCGTTCCTCCTGCTGAGGCAGGAAAGTGGTGTCGTTTCCAGTGGGAGACACAGGGCATGGGGTCAGTAACGTGCGTTGAGTGACAGGTCCGTGAGAACCCTCTCTTCCAGCCTCCAGACTCCATTGTAAATGAGGTGTCCAGTCATTTTCACATGTCATGGAAGATCTATGTGACCTAAGAATCTGTGCATTATGGTCCCAAACAGGAACTGAAGTGGGTCCAGTGTTTCTTCACATGAGCAGACAGACGGGCCCTGGGACACCCTGATTAGGCACCTCAGAATCCCATTTACACTGTGTGATTCTCTCTGACACCTGACTGAGGGAACCTGTGAGATATGGTTTTAGTAGAAGCTCTTGACTAACCTGTAGAGACTATTAAATGCCGTGATGATATTGAGAAGCCACTATGAGGTCCATTCTCACCTTACTTCGTGTTGGTTCATCCAGAATTAGTGTAGAAGCTCACATGTGCTTTTCCAAAGCTTATGTGGCCTGCAGGAAACTGTCACCTTAAAAAGGAGAATGACAGTAGAATTACCAAGAAAATTGTCCTTTCTCAACATATTGTCACTTTGCATGTTTTCCTTGGGCCAGTGCCACCATAGCTGGTAGAGTGGAGTGGTGAGGACCGTGGGCTCCGGCTAATTTCCGCAGACAGGCTGTGCTGTCACCTGAGGGGCGCACTGTGTGCCTTAGTCCCTCCCGCGTAGATGCGGAGAATGGCGTACTCACCACCTAGAGCTCTTGCAAGGAGTAAGTAGGTGTTACTATGTGTGAAGCATGGAAATATTCCCAGGCACATAGTAACTGGTCTTTATGTGTGTGTGAGTATTAATGATGCACATAAGGAAGTGTGTCATTACTCAGGAGGCCCTGAGGAGCAAAGGCAGCTTTGACCTCTAATGCCCACATTCCATAGCTGCGACGAGCAGTCTCCGGAATGGCCCCTGTTTACGCCTGGCTTACAGATGACATATGACTTTATAAGGTCAAACTAGTTTTTTATTAGAATACTCTATGTCTCATATGTAAACACATGAAAAGTAGAAATCATTAATATTGTCATGTCATGATATCAGCAGAGATATGCTTATAATGTGTCTTTTCCCTCTTATCTGCCAAGGAATCATTGTATTATCAGAAGATAAAAAGTGACAAAGGTAATAAATGAATAAGAAAGCAAATAACTTAAAATACATTGGTAAGCAAAAAATAATACCTGATTTTCAAATGATTTCAAAGTGATTTTACTGCTCAAAGTTAAATTAAGGCTCCACTGGTAACAGCACTAAGAATAAACTTACGAAATTGTCCCCGGCCGCCGCAGATTAACTTCTTCAAGTGACACACATTTTCTCTCTCTCTTTCTGCCAGTTGATAAGAGGCTCTCATTAGTATTGTTGTGGGTTACCCTGCAAGTGAAAAAGAACAGTAAATTTTTGAATACCCATTTGATTTGTGTGACTGCTGATATCAGCCAGACTCAGTCATTTTTTTCCCCAGTCTGATGATATTTTGGTTAATGAAACATCTTGTGCACTGAAGAAAAAGAGATATTCTACAGTATATAAGCCTGCCTGAGAACCCAAGGACTAAAGCGCTTTCTGTACTCTTTGTTTCCTGAATAGATGTGGAATGGCCATTTAGGCTAAGTCATCGTTTGCTGTTGTCTCATGTGGGAATTAATCAGTCCGAAGAAGGCCAGACATACTGGATTGCTTCTGTTTTCTAAACAGTCACTCACTGCATTCATTCTATTGTATTTTCTCCTGACTGAAATGTGAGGTTAAATTGGTAGAAAAATTAGATCATACTTGTCTTAGTCAATTCAGCCTTCTATAACAAGAATAGTATAAACTGGATGGCACAGAGAACAAAAGTGTACTTCTCATAGTTTGGGAGGCTAGGAGGGTGAGCTCAAGGCAGTGAAAGATTTGGTGCCTGGTGCGCGCTGGCATCCTGGTTCATAGATGGCCGTCTTGTCTCCGTGTCCTCACAGGGTGGACAGAGCTGACGCTGTTCTCTAGGGTTGCTTTCATCAGGGCGTTCATCCCCTAATGGTGGCTCCACCCTCAGTACCTCCCCAATGCCTAACTCACTCCTCATCCCGTCCCACAGGGAAACAGGCTGTTGACCTGTGAAATACGAGTGGATCCAGGCAGTCCATTGCAATACCTGGATAGTTTTTCTTCCTGACAAACAGTGTCATGTCACAGGTTACCGCTGCATTACCATGCCAAGGTAATACATTTCATTAGTGTATTTATTCATGTTAATCATCATTGTACACATGTTGTAACTGTTAACACATGCACACAGCTCGGTATGTGCTCATCCCATCACAGGTGAAAGGGTGAAGGGCCTGGAGCATCGGTTCTATTGGGTTTTCGGAGAAGTCATGACGTATTTTTTGTATGTGTTTGTTTCACAAAAATGCGTCATGACTTTGTCGAAGACACACTATTTAGGTGATTTTGTAGTACAACCACAATCCACATTTATGATTCGGAATATAGGGATGTATCTGTAATACTAGCCGATGTTCATGGAAAGCCACTGCTGTGAGCATGTGACTTTTAAAAGAGTTTTTATACATGACGGTCACCTATGCAGAAACACTGCAAGGTGACATTTCCTTGGTGTTCCCCCCACACCCATGGTCCACTTTCTAACAACTATAAAGCCTCAGAGTCTCCGTGACATTAGCCCCTTAAAGAGAGCAGTTCAGTCGATCAAATTTCTGAAGAACAACATAGAGCCCAGAAGGCCATATCGTTCTTTGGTGATGTAGCTGTTACGTGACCTATAATAGTTGTCCTATGTGTTCAGGTAGATTTGTTCCTGTAGGAAAGGTACACAGGAACCCAAACGTCATCAGGAAAAATCTTGGTGAGCATGCAGTAAGAGCAAGAGAGTGTTAATTGTCTCTCTTTCCTAAGAGCATTGTATTTTGACATCCGGAGACACTCACGGTCACAGATTTCAGCCTTTGAAGTCTAATAATTTTTCCAGAGTATAAATACATTTGTAAAAACGGTATTGCAATATGTATTTGGCATTTTGTGTTGAGAAGGTTTTAAGAGCATTTCCTCTGACATTTTCCGATAAACATAAATCCATCCTTCTGTTTTGGTTTAGCAATTTTGTTTGGAGGAGTTGGGTGGGAAGATACAGAAAAAGGACAGTTCCAATGTAGTCTTAAATTTGCTTTTCTGGCTTCCTTTCTTTGCGTTTCCTTAATTGATTTACTCACATCCAGTTTACACTTCGTTTGAAATATTAGGGTCAGATATAAACAGACCTGTGAAGGAGGAAGTGAAATTATCGCTTCATAAGTGTTTGATTTTTAAAAACTCCTAAATTGTGTAGGTGTCACATTTGGAATCGGAATGCCCAGATTTTGAGACCAGTAAAGGCTTAGAAGGTTGTAATGGGGGCTAGCAAAGCCCTGCAGCTGGCTGAGGTAGTTACGGTAATAACCTGGTGGAGGACGCAGGTGGATCTGATCCCTTACCCCAAGTAAAATGTAAGGAGAGATACCGGTGATTCATGATGACTTGGTGTAACAGATAGTATGGTGGCCGAAAACCAGGATGTTATGAAAGCACAGTGGAGAGGCTTCATTTACCTGTATGTGTGAAAGAATTGCATTTGTGTCAGTATTCCTCATGTAGAGTAACTGCATAGTGAGAAGAAGTACATATAAATAATTGTAAAGGTTTTTAACTTAATATGTCATTTAATGGGTAGAATATTTGCACTGCTGGAAATCTTTGGAGAGAATTTAAGTGTGGACTATGTGTGGGAGTTTTGTTTTTGGAGGGGTGTTGATGTCTTGTCCTCACTCCCAGGAAAGGATGTGTGATATTCTGGGAGTGTCTTGTGTTTCAGAACCTGGATGCTGACTGGTGTCTTTTCATATTTGATACCGTAAGTAGAAGAAAGAGAGGTCTAGTGGCATTTCTTGAACCATGATGAAATGCAGCATAGATGTGGACAAAATGTTTTAGGAGTAAGGAGAGTTTTCTGTGTACACCACACTACGAAAAGAATTACAGTGTAATTAGGCTGCAGCTTTTAAGTCTGATGTAGTCCCACCTCAGTAATTTTTGCTTTTGTTGCTTGTGCTTTTGGTGTCAGATCCAAAACAGGGTTGGTAGGAAGAAAGGCCAGGGACTAAGTGTCAGTGTCGTCACTGACTAGATGTTTGACCTTGAAAAAATTGTAGGTATTTAAGCTTGTTATAACACATGCCCTTATCTAGAAATTGTGGTGACCAGCATCCATATTTGGGGAGTAGCTCGAATTGTGAAAAGTAAATGATGATTGATAGAAAAAGCACTATGCACATGGTAAAACTTCGTGCATAAAATGAATGCGTCTATCAGCTAATAGTTTCTGTCGACTATAACCTAGGTCTTCAACTGCTTCACTCACTTTTTCATTGTCCTTCTGAAAGCTAAAATTATCAGTAGATAGTGAAATTTAAGGTTATGAATTTGAAAGCATGTGTATGTGTCTATATGTCTATGGATGTGTTCTTACATGCACATGTGGTGTGTGTGTGTGTGTGTGTGTGTGTACACGTACAAGTAAACACACACCATTAGGCAACTCATAGCCCAGGACTCTTTGCCAATGACATTCTTTTTGTCAGGGTGTACAGTTATCTGCAAGAGTGAGACTATTGTGTGTCCGGAGTACATGAGTCGCAGGCCACGTTGCTAAGAGTGCAAAGGCCAGAGCAGCTCACCTGGGACAGAGCAGCATTGGGTGTGTCTCTCTACGACTGAGCTAATAGTCAGCTTATGAGTTTTTAAATGGGTGTGGGTCCTTAATCCGAAATTCATGTGTAGTTTAAAGTGTTAGGGTCCGAGAAGAACAAATCTATGAAGGTTGAAATGAAATGCTCTATCCAACAGAATAATGCAGCTTCAAAACGATACTGAGATTATATTGTTCACACTTTAAAATTGAGATCCACATTGCACAGATTTGGAGAGCAATAGAAGATTAGACGGTTGGATGAAATAAGGGACTTTTAAAATAAGAGTATTAGTGCTCAGAGAGGATGTAATGATGAGCAGAGGTAATTGTTTTTGTATTAACTAATATGTTCTAATACCTCAGTGCAAAGTGGCATGTCAGAGTATATGTGCTGAATGTCAGCAGTATTATTTTTGCAGAGTTTTGAGTGTCAAAACAATCACTGAGAGCCCTGTGTGTACTATTAAAGGTAGTCTTGATAGTGATATGAATAACTGCGTCTGTTTTGATAAAAGTGAAATGCAGACATACAGTGCGCTATGCATGTAACGAATGAATTGTTGAAGATTAAAGGAAATGTTCCATTTTGTGGAGGAAAAATCATGTGTAATATACGGTCGGCAATATTATGTCTTTAAAAGATGATAACAGTAGTAATAATGGTGACAGTAAGAAAGACTAAGTGTTTACATTTACCTCCCACTTGTTTTGTGCACCGGCACTTTTTGAGTTCGTTTCCTGCAATTGTGCTTGTATTCCCATTTTACATAATAAGGGAAAGTAGAATAACAGGTGATAGTTTGGGTTCCAAAAGAGACTGAAGATATGTGTGTTTTAAAGTTTGAAAAAAGCAAAGGAAACCACGACAAAACAGTGAGTTTGTTCAAAACATACATAAGTAAAACTTCATGATCTTTTGGGGAAAGGAAACATGTGTACTCCACTGAGAAATGTGCTTCGTCTTCTACTTTGCTGCTTTCACCCGAGATTTTACAAGGGTAAAGAATGATGTTTGAAGTTCTGTTTCCTAGAGACATCTATTCCCTCATTGAGAACTGTGGTAAAATAGGTGACAGGTAGATAGATAGGTAGCAGCCGGGAAGGAACCCCGCTAGCTCTTTGGTCCGCAGGGCGGGGGTTGGATAGGGCCCCATTGGCAGTATTCATCCATGAGCAGGAGAAATGCACGAAGGCAAAACATATGCCTTCGCATAGGCATCTGCAGGGACATGAAGAGGGTGGGAAAGAAAGTTCTGACAGCTGGAAAAGCCGTAGCTTTTCTCAAGTGGCTGAGTGCTTCTTTCTGTAGCGCCCTTGTTTTGTCAGGTGTGCCTTTAGCCTTAGGTCTATGTATGTCATTGTTGCTGTCTCCTTACGATGGGAAAATGTGAGTAGAGCTTAGAGTGAGAAATGAAGTGGCTCAGGGAATGGATCCGGGAGTTCCAGGGAAGAAAATGGAATCTTCCATCCAGATATATGTAGATATAAATTAGATTCTTTTTATTAGATAGACATAAATAGAACTGCAGAAAGGATGGGAGAGAGGGAGAAAGGAAGGTGAGAGGTCGGTCTTCACAGGTGTTATAAATGTGTGGTTTAGGCATTTAAATTTCACTTGCAATTAGTGATTAAGTGTTTCGGTAATTCACTATTCAGTAAGTATTACAGGGCTGTGATCTCTAGGCATTGTACTAGGCACTGGATCTACAAATGTAAAGAAAGTGTGCAGGGTTCTGACAAGCTGGATGTTATAGTCAATGGGGCAAATGGAGTGTAAGCAAGTCCACAATAATGGATTGTAAGTGGAAAACAGCAGTATGAAGTACATGTCAGGAGTGCAAATAAAGAACTTACGGAATTTGGGACAACTGGAGAGCTTACTGTAAACAAACAGTGACGCTGCCAAGGGACGATGGGCAGGGAGGTATATATTTATATATAAAGTAAGTACTGTTCTGCGTGTCTTCATAAGCTGGTTTTATTGATGATTTACAGAGAGTCATAGCTGTATTTTACCAGTGTTCAGCATATACACATTCTTTGTTTCAGTCTACCCTCATATATACACACATACAATGTGTAAGGTAAAGGTATTGGGGCGACAATGGTTAAGCTACATAGATTTCAAGTGTACCTTTGCAGAATACATCATCTATATATCACATTGCGTTTTTACCGCTGGAGTTGTCAAGTTTGACCTGACTGATTTCACTTAGCAGAATAACTGGCAGTATTTCATGTTTTCTTATGGCCGAGTAGTATTCCATTGTGTATAGCTACCATGCCTTCTTTCTCCGATTATCTATCCTGGGACACTTGGGCGGTCTGTAGGTCTTGGCCACCGTGAATAATGCTGCAGGGAACAGTGGAATGCATATGTTTTGACGCATCAATGTTTGTGTGTGGGTGTTTTGGGTAGATATCCAGGGGAAGGATTGCTGGGTCGTATGGTAACTGTATTCCTAATGTTTTGTGGAACCTGCCCAGTGCTTTCCATAGGGGCTGCAGCCATCTGCGTTCCTACCAGCAGCGGATGAGGGCTCCTTGTTCTCCACAGCCTCTGCAACACTTGGTATTGTTTGTCTTGTTGATGAGAGCCATTCTAACCGGTGGGAGGCGGAACCTCATTATGGTTGTGATTTGCATTTCCCTAATAAGTAGTGAAGGTGAGCATTGTTGTCGTGTATGTGTTGGCCATTTGAATGTTTTGATGGGAGAGGTTTCTGGTCAGGTCCCTGGCCGAGTTTTTAATTGGATCCGTTTGTGTTGTTGTTGAGCTGTATGAGTTCCTTATATATTTGGGATATTAGCCCTTTAGTGGAGGCATTGTTTGCAAGTGTCTCCTGTCATTCGGTTGGTTGCCTCTTTGTGTAGTTGTTTGTTGGTGTCTTGTGCTGTGTAGAAGCTTTGTAGTGTGACATAGACCCGTTGATGTATTTTTGTTGTGACTGCCCTTGCCTTTAAAGTCAAAGCCATAAAGTTCTATTTGAACTCAAGGGCCATAAGTGTAGTACGTATGCTGTCTTTTAAGCAGTTTATTGTTCGTCTTATGTGTAGTTTTTTGATTAATTGTGGAATATGGTGAGAGATAGCAGTCTAGTTGCATTCTTTTGCAAATGGCAGTGTTTTCTCCATGGTGAGTTTTTGGCTCCTGTGTTCAAAATGGTCTCCCCATATATTTGTGGGTGTTCACTTATATTGCAGTGGTCTGCGTGTGTGTGTTTGCCCGCCATTAGTATGCTGTGTAAGTATTGTTGTCCTGTAGTGCAGGCTGAAGTGGGGAGTGTGCTATCTATCTGTAGCGTTCGTGATTTTGTAGTTCGGGGTGCTGTGGTTTTGCAGGGTCTTTTGTGATGCCATGCAACTGTGGTGATGTTTTGTTTTGTCTCTGTGAAAACTGCCCTAGGGATTGTGATGTGGATTGCATGAAGTCTCTCTTGCTTTGGGTACAATGGCCATTTTAACTGTGTTGATTTTTCTGACTGATGAACACAGAGTATCTTTCCAGTTCATTGAAAAATGTTGAAGTTTGTAGTGTATAGGTCCTTCATATCTTGTGAGGAGAAATGTAATATCAAGGTATTGTTTTTTCCTTTCCTGGAAAAATTGTTTGTTAGTCTATAGCAATGCAATGTGTGTGTTTGTTGTTTTTAGAAGGTTTTGGGGGGAGTTTAGGGCAATCTATAGAAACAATGATGTGCTTTGCAAAAAGTGACCATGTCACTAACGTCTTCAGTGTCAAGTGGGATGCCTTGTATTCCTGAGTGTTGTGTGAGTGCTTTGGCCAGGACTTCGAATACTATGTTGAAGAGCAGTAGTGACAGTGCTGTCATGTTGTTGGAGATCGAGTGAAGGGCCTCAGGTGTTCAGCATTCATGATGATAGTAGGTGAGGCTCTGTCACTATGGGGCCTTTATTATGGTGAGATATACTGATTGTGTTACGTGAGGTAATCATAGATGGATAGTGTATCTTGTGAGAGGTTTTTCGTGTATCTATAGATATAATGGTTGGATTGTTATGTTTTGTTTCTGTGGTGTAGTGCATTGATTGATATGCGTGTGTGGGACTGTTGTCATGCCCCTGGGATGAACTCCTGTCTTGATGGGTCATCTGTTTCAGGGAGTGTTGTGTTGGATTTGCTCGAATGTTGTTTAGGGGTTTGGCATCTGCGTTCCTAAGCAGTAGTGGTCTGTAATTTTGTTTTTGTGTATTATGCTGAGTAGGTTTTCGTATCAGGGTCATGTTGGTCTGATGCAAAGAGTGAGGTAGGAAGTAGTGCCTCTTGCTCAGTATTTTGGAAGAGTGTGGGTAGGACAGATAGGAAACTATCTTTGAGCATTTGGTAGAAATTCACTAGGAAGCCATCTGGACATGGAGTGTTGGGATGACTGGGTCCATGCCTTTATTGTGGGTCAGTGTACTGAGATTTTCCAGGTCGCGATTCAGTCTAGCAAGGCTATGTGTTTCTAAGAGTATGGCTGTGTTTTGTACGTTATAGCGTTTGGTAGTATGTATGTCTTCATAGTATACTTGTGCCATCCGTGGTGTGTCTGTGGCATGTGTGGTACGTTCTCTTTCATTTTGGACTTTCGGTTTCTAGGGTCCCCTTTGTTTATTATAGGCGCTGCTGAGGACACAAGTATTGATGGAGGAATATAAACAGTAGATGTACGTTTTGTCTGTATGCACTCCCAGTAGTCCGAGGGTGGCTATTTCTAACAGGAAGGCCCTACTGGAAACGTGAATGTCGCCCTTTGTCCCTGGGAAGTGCAGGGCATGGAAGGGGTGCAACGGGGGCGGATTTGGGAGCGCGGCACGAGAACAGCGGTGACCTGACTGCGCAGGCACACACGTCTCCTTCAGTATTTGACTGAGAGGGTGAAGCTACCCAGGGGAGTTGAAATAAGGTGGGGCACAGGAATGAAGTGAGAGCCTCAATGTGCAGCATGAGTAGGCCGAGTGCTGGGGACAATGTAGAAATGCTAGTGAAGCCAAGTAGATATGTGAAGAGTGGTACACTGAGAAGCAACTGTCAGTTGTGATCATCAGGGTGGACGAGATAGATAGATAGATGGTGTCCAGAGTGTTCGGAAGCAGCGAGTGAGAAGGAATGCAAGTATGGTGGATGTTGTCCGTCTCAGTGGGTGTTTGTTCTAGGAGGGTGAAGAAGGAAAGAGTTGTGTATGGTTCTGTCCCCGAGAGTGGGTTGTGGATGTGGGCTTGCGGCAGCGGGTGCAGCTCCGAACAGCGCAGGGCAAGGAATGGGTGGGATATGGAGTCTCCAATGGTAGTGTGGAAGTTTGCAAGTGAGGACACGGCCGCCTGGCGGAGCCGGGAGGGCGGCAGGTGGGCGGTCCGGGGAGGAGGCCGGGGGGCCCCGGAGCAGTGGCGAAGAAGGGGGCCGGAGGAGCCGCGGACGGGGCCCCGGCAGTGCCGCGGGGCGCTGGCCTCAGGGGGGTCCCGGGGCGCCGC
>NW_017731748.1:1251780-1278788 GCF_001890085.2 Hipposideros armiger
CCGGCCCCCTTCTTCGCCACTGCTCCGGGGCCCCCCGGCCTCCTCCCCGGACCGCCCACCTGCCGCCCTCCCGGCTCCGCCAGGCGGCCGGCCTCGGGCCCTGCACCTGCACTCTCTACTACAACCACTCCAGCCACACCTCCCACTCCCAGCCCGGAGATGTCTCTCCAGCTCCCCGTGTGCTCTGCTGCCAAGCCTAGATGTGTACCTCTGCTTTCCTGACCCTGACCCACGGGGACCTTCTGCCTCAGCACGGTCCTGCACCGCCCAGGCCCTGAGGACACCCCTTCGTGGCGAGGCCCCCCAAGTGTCCTTGTTCTTACCCACCTGCCTTGTCTTCTCGTCTTCCAGATCCACCACCTACTGGCTGTCGCGCATCCAGTCCTTCCTGTACTGCCACGAGAACGGCCTGCTGGGCAGCTTCTCGGAGGAGACGCACTCGTGCACCTGCCCCAACGACCAGCTGGCCTGCACGGCGTCCCTGCCCTGCACGGTGGGCGACGCGGCCGCCTGCCTGGCCTGCGCCCCGGACAACCGCACCCGCTGCGGCGCCTGCAACACGGGCTTCATGCTGAGCCAGGGGCTCTGCAAGCCCGAGGTGGCCGAGTCCACGGACCACTACCTCGGCTTCGAGACCGACCTGCAGGACCTGGAGCTCAAGTACCTGCTGCAGAGGACCGACCGGCGCCTCGAGGTGCACGCCATCTTCATCAGCAACGACATGCGCCTCAACAGCTGGTTCGACCCGTCCTGGCGCAAGCGGATGCTGCTCACGCTCAAGAGCAACAAGTACAAGGCCAGCCTGGTGCACATGATCCTCGGCCTCTCGCTGCAGATCTGCCTCACCAAGAACAGCACCCTGGAGCCCGTGCTGGCCGTCTACGTCAACCCCTTCGGGGGCAGCCACTCCGAGAGCTGGTTCGTGCCCGTCAGCGAGAGCAGCTTCCCCGACTGGGAGCGGACGCGCCTAGACCTGCCGCTGCAGTGCTACAACTGGTCGCTGACGCTCGGCAACAAGTGGAAGACCTTCTTCGAGACGGTGCACATCTACCTGCGCAGCCGCCTCCGCTCCAGCGGCCCCCACGGCAACGAGAGCGTCTACTACGAACCCCTGGAGTTCATCGACCCGGCCCGCAACCTGGGCTACATGAAAATCAACCACATCCAAGTGTTCGGCTACAGCATGCACTTCGACCCCGAGGCCATCCGGGACCTCATCCTGCAGCTGGACTACCCCTACACTCAGGGATCCCAGGACTCGGCGCTGCTGCAGCTGCTCGAGATCCGAGACCGGGTCAACAAGCTCTCCCCGCCCGGGCAGCGCCGCCTGGACCTCTTCTCCTGCCTGCTCCGCCACAGACTCAAGCTGTCCACCAGCGAGGTGGTCCGGATCCTCTCCGCCCTGCAGGCTTTCAACGCCAAATTGCCCAACACCGTGGACTACGACACGACCAAACTATGTAGTTAACCGTTCATGGCAAGCACAAGCCCAACTCTGGGAGGAGTTTTTACCGTGCTTTTGTGGAACCGTTCCTGTTTGGAAGAGTGAATTCACATTGTCCTTGCCATCTCTGTCTCATCTCCGTCCAGACCACGGATGGCCATGGACACCCGTGGACTTCCTGACACTGAATATAGTACACTGCAGTCTTGGTTGCTGATGATGAATGACATAAACACTGACAAGAGTCTAGCGGACATTCTACTTTTTACAATAAATTTCATTTGTAATTTTCTATGTTCCGTGGCAATGCTTTTGTGCATTACATCCTCTAGCGGGAACATAAAGAGATGATACCAATAAAATTTTGTAGCTGAACAGTTATTACAAAGACATACTGTGGGATTCCTTCTTTCCACGACATGAGTCCTATTGGGACAAAACAGCTTGCTAAAAACCTGGCGAAAATCCACCACGATTTTTTCTTTCTACATACAAACATGTGAAGGTCCCTTGCAATGGCCTTCACAGAAAACCCGCCCTAGTAGAAACGCTCGGTTCTATTTTTACAGTTCACGGCTGAGTGGAAGTGGGTCTATTCATGACCTAGACTTACATACCACTCTCAAACATACCATCGTTATTCAAATAAATACACAGACACACTATGATTTGTTTATTCCCCAACTACCTACAGGTCCCCACCTTTTGGAAACCCCACAGGACACTCAGTATGATTAGAAGCACCTCAGAGAAACGAAACCCTGCTTTCTCAGCAACATGCATCCTCTTTCTAGAATCAAATACCCAAAAACCTGGTGATTCCAACATTTTTTACCCATTCCTAGAACATAACATGTCTAGAATTCACAGATTGATGTACTCCGTTGGTAAAAAACAAATGATCCAGGGACGACTTCAAGTGTACATAGAGCTTTTTCTGGGTCCTCCCAGAACAACTACCATGATCACTGTATCTTTTGCAGAGCCAACTCTTTCGATACAAACTAATTTTACTTTACCTACTTTTTGGCTGAAAATCCTTCACCTTGTGACGCCAGATGATCTATGCTGTAAGAAACACATACAAAATTAGTGCTGTATTATTTTTTCCTATAAATTTCAATGGCACTTTTCTTCAGATATATGAATACTTCTGGAAAGTGCACTTACTTACAGCCTCACTCAGCTCCCCTATAAATATGTCATAAACATTTCCTATACTCAATTAAACCACTGCACTAACACACCCAGTGTGCCTACCAACGTCATCAGGTCCTTTCTCAAGACACAGACAAAGTACCCATGACGAGATTCAAACACATAAGGCTGATGACCAAGGCAGCACATAGCTATTCTGTATTTCTCAGCTGTCCATTTTCATGTCCACAGCATTTTTAGAACTAGCAGACAGTTCAGACGACAACTACCACTTCTTCCATCTACCATAACCAATGCATTCTCTTCTACCAGAAACTGGGTAGCTTGTAGGTCATTCAGTACCACACATCAGGGGCGCCAAAAAACTGTACACACATGCCTTGGATTCAGCTTTTGTTGTTATCAGTCTGTATTGAGTATTGCCATTGTAATACACGTTTTCCTTTCTTACAATGAGTGTACACTTCTTGGGCACCCTCTGTATATACACCATCCTGCTACTACCAAAGCAGATCTTCTCTTCCTTCGATTCTGACACCACTACTGGGTTAGGAATGATTCCTCCCATTTTCTTGGTGAAACACAGAGGCTCAAAAGGCTTTGTTGCATTCTCCAAGGTCACAAACCAAGCACCTGGAAACCAAGATTCCAGCAGAGACTTTTCTGGAATGGATCTGTCTGTCTGCATCTCAGTGCATCCCTGAGTTTCAACGAGCCACCCTACTTGTCCATATAACCTCCCCACCTGGTACAACCAGACTCACTAATGCCGGTGAGGCCTACATCACCATAACACGCATACCTTCAGAGCACACCTCACCAACTGCATAGAACCGGAATTCACCATCCCAAATCCATCATTCACAGATGGCCACAACTTGTTCACAGAGACATACACAACACATGTCAAAAGCTGTTCGCTGTGTAAGTCAGATATCCACTAACACTTTTTCCGGAACGGTCTTAGACACACAGACACCACCTGACCAGCACGCGTGCTCACCAATGGACGTCAAAGGGCAGCAGTTCCCTGGAACGGAAGGAATGTGTCAGCCATGTTCACTTGCCACTACTCATCACGCTCTGCCCTGGCCGGCTACTGACAGACGCGCCTACAGACACAGGTAAGGAAGTGCCTACCTAGAGCTTCATCCTGGGACTTCTCGTGCCTGGTGTGTGTTTGCACAAACGTACCATTGGAAGGGATCCAATCATCTTCCTTCCAACTGTCTTTGGTAACCCTGTCCAGGGCATCCTCGAGATCTCACTCTGCTTGTCCCCTGGAACTACAGAGGTTTAGGAATACCTTCTCTGAGTGTTCTGTCTACACCACTATGAGTTCCCATAGAATTAGCATAACCAAGAAAATTCTAAAGTATGTACAGATCTACAGGATACAGGATCAACACATATTTTTAGATTTTGATTTTTCCTGTATCACCAGCTATGAAACAAACACTACACAATCTCATCCAGTTGAATACAACACATTTGCCAAAGTAGGCAGAAATAAAGCAGCCCATACACCTCGCATGTTTCTGAATTTCTCTTATATGCAAATATCTTGGCTCATGGTTCCTTCAGGAATTTCACATTTTTCATTAGAAACAACTTGACTCCCAAAATCTTACTTACAGCCAAAGGTTGAGAGGTATATATGAAAAACATTTTTTACAACACAGCCTATTTGCTTTCTCTTTTGATATTCCTAACTCGTATTTCTTAAACACCAATTCACTAAACTTAATACATGGAATGAAACTTGAAACGCTGCACGTCAACAACTTCGTAAGAATCCCTTTTCTGCAGGAATGTCTTACTACGCCACTATTTGGATGACTGTCATACTTTCACTTTCTTTCCTATCATGGGAATCTCAACTGAGGTTGAGCAAGTGACATCACTATGCAAATAATTCCTGTCAGCTCACAAAAAAAAAAAAATGCTCACATAGCTGACTGTCGTCTCCAACTGCATTTAAATAATGCAAGAAAATTTTCTCTCCCTCCTTTTTTGTGGTCTTGTCAAAGTACTAAGAAATATTTTGGAAGGAACAAGGACCATATACTGCCCTCTAATTATACATTGGTTTTGGGTTTTGGGTTTGCCTGGAGCTTTTTGGTAAAACCTCCTTCCATTCTTATAGAGGATATTACAGATCCATTCACTTAAAGCACACCAACATTTGATTCATTGGAACAAAATAAACTATTTGAAACAATTTAAAACACATGTAAGTTTGCTACAGTGAGAATTATCACAGATACGGCTTCAGCTGGGAGAACAGTTGAAAGTCCTGAAAACTACCTAGAAACTACAACTTTTACATAATCACCTTGGCATAAGATTTGAAAATGCTACATACATGCCTCCTAAATCACTGTAACCACTGAAAATAGCATATTCAAAAACTCGCGCTTAGAGAAACCAGTAATGACCTCATCCTGACTGGGTGTCTAGATCATTTAATTCGAATAATAATCCTTTAGCTACTTTGCATTCCCCTCTGGTTATAACGACGGTATTTACACATGGAAACCACACAGCCACACATATTAAGCTTCTGGTATTCTGGTATTCTCAGGCTCGGTTTTTACAACCTGAGGGCTTCCGTTTACCACGCCCACGCATTACTACACCACTGCTACTGACATTCCACTGTCCGATCCTTGGCCTCCGTGATCAGATTTCTGTTTCTGTCTCCAGGCTTTCCTCGAGATATAAATTATAATTCAATCACCACTTAATAATCCCATATTGGGTAAATCATCTCAGTTGTCTGAGGTTTTCACAAACACCTCCATGTCTTTTTCATGAAGGTCACGATAGCTTTTTTAATCAACAATGCATGGCTTAGGAATTACAATATCCATGTCAAATCATGTGCTATTGAGGACAAGCAGCCGAGTGTAATCCATTACTGCATATCAGTGAAATTCAATCCGAAGCACAAATTCCCCCCTTCACATCATCTCATGTGTGGCAATCAGACTAGCCATTTAACGACGGAGGGACTATTTCATTCCATCATTATTCAATATAACTATCACATAATAACTGTACTACACAATACTTGATGAATGAAATATCTATGCAGGACTTACCATGAGAAAAGCACTATTCCATATGCATAGTGAAGACAAGGATTCCAGGGTAACATAATGACCGCGCCCCAGGCTTCTAACTGGACTCTCCCTCCAACCGGCATTATTATGGGGATACAACTGTCCTGAAAGGGCTCAAAAGTGCAAGAACGTATACATAGGAAGACTAGGCCCATAAAAAAAATTTCCAACAATAACACAGAACATAACACTCAAACTGCAACAGTAAACATTTAAACTTTAATTATATACTATAGAAGACGAATCAATTTCATCCTTTCATGCAGAGGTTATTTTTTACAAAGGTATATCCTACCTTCTAGATTTGGAAATATAGATTTGCCCGCCATTTCATAGCCACTTGGGCAGATTCTTTAAAATATGCCCATTCCCATTCATTAACATAATGAAACACTCCTCTGAGCGTGAATCTACTCTACACTTATGTATATATTCAGTATATACGAGTTCTAGGATAATTAACACAAAAATTCTGTACACATAAGAATAAGACATGTTTCCATGCTTCTAAATACACCACCAGTGGTGTGTATGTAATGGGAAGAGAGGATCTTCATTTTTATAGGACAAAACACTATGCTATGAAATCCCTATTCTACTACAGTCGGGTATTTCTCTCACTGTAACTTGGAAAACCCTCACTGCAAAAGAACAAACAATAATGTAACAGACAGGAGCTGAACTAGATAAATATAAGAAATAAACCTCAGGAAATTCATGTAAAGAAAACTACAAAACTAAAACGAAAGTTCGGGACATGCAAGTCATGCTTTCAGAATATTACAACAAGAATATGAAAGATATAAGCTCTACCCAAAGTTATTTGTTACCTTTGCTTCCAATTAAACAAGCGCTTGAAATCTTCTACCACTATAAACATACTGATTTAAAAATCTACTTAGAGAAATACATGCTTGTGAACAAGTCAATCTCAAAATAAGATCACATAGTGGCAATTTCCATCCACAGACATTACAATGTTTAAGTGGTGGAAAATATATATTATATATCATATATAATTATCTATATATAATATAGTTTTATATATATACATATATATATATATATATACATACATACATATATATATATATATATATATATATATATATATAAAATATCCAAAAACATACTGTAGTGTGAAAAGGGCATTTATGACAAAATGGTCATTTGCATGATTAACGGGAAGGTGGGTCATACAGGCTAGGGCATTTGACTTTCTACTTGGAACAGGAGCTTCAATAATCAAGTTTATATATTTAAAGCAAAATCAACACTATATTACATTCTAGAAGCTCAAGCACTTCACACTATTGACAAACAATACTATGATTGCCAGCTGGGGAGAAACCTAGCATTAGAAGTTTACTCCCTAGGACAGAGCTGTCCAGCAGAAAGATTAGCCACACATTCCAGTCGTCATTGTAATTTAAAATTTCCTTGTAGTCCTATATATTTTTTAGAGAGTAGAAGAACGAACTAACTTTTCACATTTTAATTAAACCAATATATCTAATATATTACCATTTCAAATGTCATCAGTAAGAAACATTACCAATCGGATATTTTCATTTTGGGTTCCACGTCTTACAACTTGGGTAACTAATCTGCACGGACCCCATCTCCGCGGGACCAGCCGTTTCTCCAGGGCTCAGTCCTCACGCAGCCAATCGATGCTGTTTGCACTGGGCACCTTTGGGGCGTGACCCTAACACTTCCCGTTCTCTCTGTGCAGCCTCACCTATGAAGTGACTTTTTTTACTTGGGAGACCAACCTTTCAGCGTGATTCATCTTCATTATCTGCCTAAGTTTTTATTTATATGGTTTTATTATCTATTTAAATATGTGAAAGGTCTCTCCTCATATTCCTACACAGTCCTCAAAATCTGAACTAATGGATAAGCAAGACTCCAGTTGGTCGCCCTCCCCCACAACACACCCCCCCATTCTCCCAACGTCGACAGCAGCCTCCACCCTTCAGTTTCTGCTTTCCTGGGGGGCTCTGACCATTTCTCTTGCTTTTTTACTTGGTAACTACGCTTAAAAGCAAAGGTCTTTATTTGTTAGTTTTCAGAGTTTCTCAGAGAGGTTTTTTTTTTTTTTTCCTTCATCAATTGGCTGAGTCTGCTGTATTAATGGAAAACCACAATTCATCTTTTTCCTCTACTTTCCCTGGATATTGGTCCAGTCCATTCTCCCTCAAGTCACCAAAGTGACGTTTTCAATTATACACCTTTTCAAATGGAACTGTTACACATATCGTTTGAGAATAGGGGACTACTGTTTTCACTGGCATGTAATTCCTTTCTTAACCCAGCCCTCGGCTGTTTCTTCTCCCCCTCTCCCAAATCAGTTATTTCATAGCCAACTCTAATCTACCTATATACAGTGCCTTCCGTGCTCTTGGAAGCCTGCACACTTTGTCTTATTCAACACCCTGCCTCTGCCAGCGACGTTTTTCATGTATTCACTCTCGATTGCCTTGTGAAAAATACAATAATAATTCTCACGCATGAGTCAGATGAAAACTTATCTCATATTTGACTTTACTCCTCATCTTCCCATTAGTAAAACAGATCATTCTCTTTCACACCCTAATTGCCACAAAACTGTTTAAAACCCAAAAACAAACAAACAAGAAAAACCTTTCTGGCATTTTACTACACTTAATTTTTGTATATTTCTTAGATTGCAGATTCCTAGAAGGCTGAAACTATGCATACTCAATTCTCTTTTTCAGACCTTAACACGAGTATATACTGATTGACAAGCCTAAAATCCAAGGTCCCAGCACACTTCACAACTCCACGAACAGGTGGTTCATTGCATGAATGCTATGGAAAAGTGCCTCTGAGTCTACAGATAGATAGTCCCTATTTGACACATATTTTACCCTTGTGCATTTTTTTATACTATCCTATATTTGAAATCATCACAGCTAAAAATCAACACAATAAAACGGGTGATATTTTTTTTCCTTCTAAATTTCCACATCATCATTCAATCCTTTACATAGAGCTCCCTGATCATTATATCAGCAGCATCTGGCTGATCCCACTACTGGAACTCAGTTTCATTCACCTGAGACACTTTGTCTTTCAATATTTCATAGAGGATGATAATTCAAACATCTACTTCAAATATACATTTAGATGTCCTTCCCCTAGAGACCCATCCATATCGCCCGACACAAAAAAGCAGAGGATAAAAAATGAGTACCTCCAAGTTCACTTCCTAGAGTGGCACACAACAGAGCCAATGCATTTAGTTTTCTACACAACATTACTTTTCAAGGACAAGCACACTGACCGTAATAGTTCTATTATTATTCTATTATATATTGTTTGAAGTACGTGGTTAATATTTGCTATTTCATGGGGTGAATCACCCTCTTCCACTTTGTGGCTCCTAAGATAAGACAACTCAGCATCATGAATGTGTTAAAACACTATAATAACACCTTCGGTTTTCTAAAGACAATTTACCCACTGTAAATCATTTTGTTTTTCAGGTTCCCTAATATTTATATAACAATACATAGCTTCAATAACTACCAGGAGTGGCAAAAAAAATTATTCTAAAGAAATGTTGTGAATCTCTGTATAAAAGCATATTTTCTAAAAGAAAACTTTTAAACATTGAGACTAATTAAATAATATACTAAGACATTTAAGTGCAGGTTACAGTTGTAGAATATGTGAGACAACTTAACATACATCACGTGTTCTATTTATTACTCATGAGGAAGTATTCATTGTGTTACATATCTGTTATACTTCATGAAACCTGTACTGTGATCTTCCTGATGGAAGAACTCTACTCTCTACGTGTTACACTTTTTTGTTTAATTTGGCCAGAAAATTTCTAATAAGATTACTTATAAATTACCTATATATTACGTAAGGTCTGTGATATACTAACTTATTTTTACGGCCTCTTTCCCCAAACCAACTTTACCAGATAATCTGCTATCTTCTATGCCAACATCATCAACCGTTTAAAACTGCCCCCTCTCATACATTTTTTTTTTCATCCATGAGCATTATATGTGACCATACTTTTCTTTTGAAACAGCTAAAATCTAGGTCAGGCGCACTAATCACAAACACATTGTTTCACCACGAAATGAAAATAGATGAAGCAGAAGAGCAAGAAATGGATGGCACGGTGCTGGCCCAATAAACGGATTAAAATATTGTTCTGTTGTTTTTGGTATTTTTTACTATTAGAATAGGATTTCAAAACAAAAGGAAAAGAGAGGAACATGCATGCAACAGGTTTCTACGGTTCAATTTGCCTCAGCATCACCAGTAATGAACAAAAGTCATTAGGTAACAACTAAGGGGTCCGAATACAGTGGAGATTTTAATGATAATGTTATATAGTTATGAATTGCAACCAAAGTACCATACTAACATAAGATGTTTATAATAGGAAAAATTGACAGTGGGGTATAGAAACACTTTCCTATCTTCAAAACTTTCCTGCAAATCTAAGTATGTTCTAAATAAGAGCTGTTTCAGAAATCATAACCCCTAAGATATTCAGTGAGTTACTAGAAATTTCCCAAGAACAAACCTCTCCCCCTTGAATGATTCCTGTTTATTCCCTCAAATTCTTCTCCTTTTCCCCGCTAGGATACTTTCCCTTCCCTCACTGGTGGGTAAGTGTGGTGCTGTGTCTACATTCTCACCACTGAATTGTAAATGGAAATCATACGGGCAATGCCCGCCACAGTTGCTCAACTGCAACTTGGCCTGAGCTGGTTCCCGCTCTGCGCCCTGTCTGTGACAGGCCAGGAATGGTGTAACCTAGAAAATCATGTTTCCAGGATGAAAGGGCCCCCAACTATTGCTGAAATGAATCCTCTCAGCAGATCCTACAGACATATCCTACACATTATATATGCGACAAATAAATGTACCTCTTTTTTGAACCATCCCATTTTCAGTGGTTTCAAAATTTTTGCTCAGCTTTCATTCTAATATGGTGATACATCCTACGCATTACTTTCTTGCCAATGCAGCCTGCGAATGAATATGTAACTACCCTAATGTATTTTTGTCGTAATGGACACAAAATTTACAATTTACAAAATACAGAAATGGCTCATTTATTCAATAGCTTAGCAGGAACTAAATAGATTTTTATAAGAATAATTTCCAGAAATGCAAACCTCATACCCCTTTTACGGCCCCAAACTGTTTTTGCTGTAATGCTTTTGATAAAGCTCTTTGCAAATTTCATATACAAGCATACTAAGTAAACAAAATGACCATCAGTTACCATCTGTTGTAACGACATATCAAACACAGTACTTACTTGGGCGCATAAACTCACTTTGCTGTATACGAAATGACTCTCTATTGCCGTAATTGATGTGTTTATGTCACTTTCACAAGCATCAGCCTATCATTTGGGTACCGAGTATTGCTCACAGTTGTTCCACCACTCTTTTTAAAAAATGCATTACTTTTGTTTAAGGTAGTTACACAAAGGAATTTAGCACACCAACAAGTGTCTGAATTACGGTTACTTTTTACAGGAGTGTTTGGACACACTCGGTGCTTAGACACTATGAGATTTTGTGCCTCTGTGACACACGCTTTGCTAGGATATGGTCTGTACTCATAAAGCTACAACTCTACAGGACTACTAGTTACCTACGTTTGCCTATCACGGGCCAAGGATTTTCAAAGTATGTTCTAATCTTTGCAAATCTTTAACATTAAATATTACGAGGTTGGCCCAGTCTCCTTTTCTACATGGCCTTGAATCCAAAGATTTCCGTTTGATTTTGTTCTGTTGAATCGTCTATTCATTTATTCAGCAACAATACAAATCAGGTCCCAACCATGTGTCTAGGTTCTGAAAGTAAAACAATGGAAAACGTGGATGCTGTGCTGAGTTTACTAGAAATAGGTAGTAGCCCTCCTTTCCTTCTTCTAACATTGTAACTCCTGAGAGTCAGCTGGCCCTGGCTGCCCACCAGATAGCACGTCCCTTCACATCTGTGGTGAACAGTTGTGGTCATAAAGCCAAATTCTGACAAAAAACAAGTGACATGAAGGACTGTGTGCCTGGTTCATTCTCCCAGGGCCAGCTCCATCATTTGCAGGGTTCAAAATGTGAACAGTGAAAATATGTCCATGAAGCTGACCCTCTTGTCTTTAATGGGGACATGAAAGCTTCGTCCCTTGTACGTTTCTGCCCTTCCTCATTTGCTGGGATAAAAAATTACATGAGGACCTCGAAGAGCCACAGTTCCAGAGATGAAGGCCATGGAAAGAGAAGGAAACAGTCACCCACTCCTTATCCCTCAGCTGATGACCTCTTTCTTCATGACAATAAGGTCGGACAACTAAGTTTGAAACCTTTCCACCGTGTCAGTGCACGGCAGGAGACAGAAACAGGAATCTTCTATAACCTAGCCTTGGCGATGTTTCGTCCCATTGCTACAACGCATTGTCAGATGCCAAATGTTATGTACATTTCCTAAAGGCCACCTTGTAAACTTGATTTTAAAACACAAAAAGTGATTTCAATGCTCAGCTGAATTACCGTTACCACGTTTAATTTCCAGGTATATCAAGTCAGGTTGAGTGCATAAAGTGATGGCGACTTGCTTACGTGAGTCATCCTGAGCTGCCCTTACTGTGGTTGAGCCTGAGCTCATTGTACCCTGCTTCATAAAGACACATTGCTCGGAGAGTTGATTTGATTTAATGAATCATTAATTTCATTGATGAAAGTTGATGTCACTTATGTCAAACTGTTGATACATATAAAATTTGCATACTGTTGCCACTTCAGCTAACTTCATCACTCTCATTATCACCAATATCAGAAATGATACTGAATCCATAGCTTATTCTAGGCCGCGCTGACTATACGGGGTGGACGGGTGAGGGATGATATAAGGCGTTGTCATTCCCTTTGAGGACAATACAGTTAATTGTATGACAGGGAACATGCATTCTTTCTTAGCTATTTATATGGATACATGACTAGATATAGATAGACAATAGATACACACGATGCATATATATCTACATATATAGATAATACAATGTAAAATATATGGAAAACAACACAGTTTGAATGTAGTCGTGCATTTATTTTTATTTTTTTAACTAAGACGCTGTCTTCTAACTGAAACCCATGTAAACAATACAAACTACAGTGCTTCCTGCAGTCAGGCGGCTCTGCCATGTGGGAAGCTAAGCCCTGGTCATGCAACAGTGTCACTGACCGCCTTGGTGGCACCCGCCTGATTCCCATAAACCCCTAAGAATGCAAATGTACACTACACACTTACTGTTTCAACAATACGTTGGAGTCAGGGACTCTAATTTTTGTGTGCTAAGCATTCTGTTGCAGTGGGAACAAACATCACTGAAATCCTGCACCCTGGGTCCCTCCCCCACTATCCAGTTATATCTACTTATGCTTTAATTTAGGCTCTCTCAACTTTACCATTTCTATGACTTTCTGTGCAAAAGGATTCAAATTGTAAAGCTGTCTTTGGGTGACGGTGGTTGGAAGATATCGATGGTGATGATGGCTGCTGGCTGGGCTTTGAAATATGAGTAGAACCTTAATAAAATAAGAGGGTCTGAGGGAACATTCCCGATAAAGCAAATGCACCTAATTTGCGGATGCAAACGCATATCCTGGCAACAGAGACTCTGTGTATTTATCGTTACTGCGAAGTTTAATTTTCACTTTTGATCCAAACACTTTGATTTTGGAAGAGTAACCATTGTTTTTAAAATTGCTGAACACAATGATTTCTTCATTTAATCAGAGAGATTTAAAAATGATCACCACTCTCCGTTGGCAAGGGTTCCTATATGCAGTCAGATATATTTGGCATTTGCAATAACACAACCACAGTTTGGTTTGCCAACAGAGCACTTGCCAAAACCGTAATGCCTGCTGTTTGACTGAAGGGTGACACGGAAAGGAAGGAGCATACAATGAATAATTCATTAGATTAACTGACTCGACAAAAAGTTTCATTCCTAACAATTCCATTAGTCATGTTGAATACAGGGATTACAGAAAAGTATACCTAAAGCTTATAGATGAGATGCTTTTCAAAAAGATGGGCTATTAAAATCAACAAGTGACCACTTACCTCAGTTGGTTAGAGCACAGTGCTAATAACACCACTGCCAGGGTTGCCAGTTGGAGCCCCGCATGGGACACTGTGAGCTGAGCCCTCCCTAAAAAAGTCAGTTATGCCATGGTACCATGAACGCAATGTGTAACCAATGACCACGACAGTTCCCCAATAATAATAATAAAAAAGTAATTAAAAATTACAAAAATAATAAAATCAATACATAACAGATTTAACTGTCGATTCAGAAAATTTCTTTAAAATGAGTGATCTAAATTGATCAATGTAGAAGAAGAGTACAACCTTTTCAATTGCATTGCCTTTCACAAAGAAAGAATGCCTCACAAAAGTAAAGTGGTCTATTTGGATTCTAAAAACGGGCGGCCCAAGAGACGTAATTTTTATCTCCAGTGCTCCGGTAACATCCAGGGGTATGCATGGCCTAATCAATGTCTTTCCTCTGTTAAGTGATTGTTTTGCATGGCAACCTTTCTACAACACGTTACTCCTAATAGGTAGTTTTAACATGGTAGGATTTCTATTTTCTCTTACTGGGTTGTTGGAAAAGTCATGACATATTTTTTCTATGTTTTCCGTTGCAAACATGCGTCATGACTTGTCCGACAACCCAATAGGTTTCCAAAACTAGCAGTATTTCACTGCTATAGACTGAATATTGGTGTCCCCCAAATTCACGTTGAAACCTACTTAGTAATGACATTAGGAGGTGGGACTTTGAGCATGTTCTTGGGTCATGACAGTGGAGCCCACGTGGATGGGACTGTTCCCTTACAGAGGAGACCTAGAGAGCAGCCTCACCCCCCTACCTGGTGACAGCACAGGAGGAAGACAGCCGTCCACGCCACAGTGTGCAGACTCTCACAGAACACCCAATTCACCTGTACTTTGCTTCTGGACTTCCCAGCTTCCAGACCTGGAAGACATAAATGTTTGCTGTATAAGCTACCCAGCCCATGGTATTTTGGTTATAACAGTCTGACTCAACTGAGACATTTATCAAACAGGTAAAACTTCTTAAAATCACCGCTGCCTTAAAAATCATACATTTAACCTATGCTCCAAGTGATAATGAAATACTTTAGTCTCTCTAAATACCGGGCATAGTTCTAAGTATTATGCAAATATCAACCTATTTAATTCACAGAGCAACCCCGGCGACATCTATTTTTATCACTAGTTTACAGAGTGAATAAACTGAGGCACAGAAAGGTGAAATACTGTACCCAAGGTCACACAGCTGGTTACCAATCAAACCAGGAATTAAATGGAGACATTCTACCTCCAGACCCTATGCTTTAAGTACTTTACTTTTAATCTCTTTAAAAATTGCAGTATGGTTTATCATAAGCATTTAGACATATCCTTTTCACCTCAGAGACCATAAACGACGCATGTTGTTTGGTACAAGGCAAGAATTTTAGCACAATTTTAAAGTGTCTTAATAATTATCCATTCACTTCAATTACTTCATTTGTTGCACTTGTGCTTTTTAAATGATAATTGAGTGTTTCTGCATGATCGTATGAAAACCCTGAAAATTAATTTTCCTTTCGCCATATGCAAATTACTGCACCCTTAATACTGTAACCAAATTACTCTCTGAGATACTAACCATATATATCCCTTGGGTCCTTAGTTCTTAATTTGTTTCTCTGCCGGCTCCTTTCTACTCAGCATCATTCATTCCATGGCGTTTATGTGTGTGTTTGCATTCAAGGCACAATTCACATTCATATGAAGTGAGTAACTATTATTTTCCTGTGGCTGCAGCAGCAAATGACCACTAACTCGGTGGCATAAAACAATGTAAATGTACTTTCTCCCACTGCTGGAGGCCAGAAGGAAGAAATCAGGATTCCTGACCGGAAGTCACAGCGCAGGCAGGGCCCAACGCCCTGTAGAGGCCCCTGGGAGAATCCTACCCTTGTCTCTTCCAGCTTGGGGGGCTCCTTATAAGTTTAGCTCCTAGAAAATCACTCCTATTTCTGCCTCTGACTTTTCTTCTCCTCTGTGTGTATAGTCAAATAATAACACTTAATTAAAAAAATCTTAAAACCTAATAAAGCACTTTAAAATGCAAAACACAGAAAAATACAGATTGGAACACAGACATAGAAAAAAACACTTCTGGGTGGCCCAGTGAGGCTAGAGCATAAATTTATCACATTGAACTTTACTTGACAAAATATGTAGTGTTAACCCCTTAATAAATAGAAAGTTATTCTATAATTTGAGTTACATATACACAGATCATACATACACATTTATGTTGTATTTCACAGTCTTGCATACATTGAAAAGCTCTGGTACACAAAGCTACACTGAATACATTACTACTTGATGACATGTTAGGAACATGATTCTATATCCTTCTTCTTAAATATGAACTGGTCCCTTCATTCCATTTGTTTAGAACAAATACATGTGCTACCCGTTCTCTGGGAAAAAGGCCTTCTCATAGGTCTTTTTAATCTATTTGCTTTTTTCCTCTAAATTCCACATCTTCATTGCATTTTGTATATCACAGTTATTTTTCCTATAGTGTTGTTTCTGATCTAAACTTCTCATAATCCTAATATTTATTTATAAAAGTACTTTTATCTTTTTAAAAAAATATGTTTTTTTTTCCAGAGTCTCCATTTTCCTTTTAATTCAGCTGTTTTCTTATTACCCCTTTTCTCTCATCTCCTACACTCCATTCTGTCCCAAATTTAATAAATGTGGAAAGCAGAAGCTTGCTAATATTTATTCTGTGTTCAGTATGAAATCTATTTCACAATACAACACCTGTGTCTTGAGATTGCGAACATTACATTTTCCTTTCTTTACATTGTCGAATCATACCGTAATACCCACTGTGAGTTCTGAAAATTCATGTTCCCTGTTTATCCATCTGTGAATGATGACAGAACTACTCAAGCCTGCTACTTTCTGTAAGTAGGCCTACGGATTATCTTATCCTTACTTTCTAAACACGCAGCTGCTGTATAGAATCCTCCTTACAAACAATAGATGGTGGGCTGGTAAATACACACAGCAAGCCGCCAGGTATTTTGGCAGACACGGACTGAGTACATCCATCAGCTCCCCTAAAGACGGATCTATTTCTCCTCCCGCTAGAAATGGCCAGGATTGGATTTCATTTCTAAGTAGTAGAAAATGGTCCTCAGTTTTGTGTTGTGTCTCTTGATTTCAAAAACGTCAGTGAAAATGATAAATCTCAAGGTATACTGTTACAAGATTTTTTCAGCCCCAGTCTCTTTTCACAGTGACACATAGGAAGTGAGTTCTCTTCCTACAGAAACTCCAGCGTTATTGCTGGGAATTGATTTCCTAGGAAGTGACTGACTGGGGAGTAAAAGGATGCAATCGAGAGACACTGAATAAAGAAACTATAGTACACTTATACAAGGGAGTATTACTCTGCCATAAGAAAGAATGAAATCTTACCATTTGCAACAACATGGATGGACCTAGAGGATATTGTGCTAAGTGAAATAAGTCAGACTGAGACAGACACATACCATGTGATCTCACTTATATGTGGAATCTAAAGAACAGAATACATGAGCTAACCAAACAGAAATAGGCTCAGAGACACAGGAAAAAGAACTGCCGGTTGCTAGATGGAAGACGTAGGGAGGGGGGAGAAGGTGAAGGGATCAGAAAATGCAAATTAATGGACACAGTATAGTCACAGGGATATGAAATACAGAATGGGGAATATAATCAACACGTTGTCAAGACTATGTAGGGTGTCCGATGGGCACTGGACTTATCGGGGATCACATCACAGACAGTGTAGATGCCTGACCACTGCGCTGCACACCTGAAGCTGAATAATATTGTAAGTCAACTACACACACACACACACACACACACACACACACACACACACACTGTCAGGGGAGGTGGGGTACAGCATAAGGAAGACAGTCGATGGAATTGTGACAGCTATATACAATGTCAGAGGGGTAGTACATTGGGGGGGGCGGGGTTATCACTTTGTGAGGGGTGCAAATGTCTAACTGTTATGTTGTTCTGTACACCTGAAACCGAAAAGAAAAGAAAAAAAAAGAATGCAATGATCCTAACGACTTACCCTAAAACCAAAACAAAACAACTCAGTATACATATGATGGGATGAGAAGGGAAGCAGTGGGGTGACAAAGTCGAATATTTCTCAGATACAGAGATGTAAAGGAATTGGGGAGCATAAAATGAAATAATCTATTATATTCTAGTTCATCATTCATATCCTTCTATTTTGCACAGGATACCTCTAAGTACATGAGTGCCTGGCAAATTGGCACAGTTGTAGCTTTTGAGCCAGACAGCCTGGGTTGACATAAAAGCCTTACCATTTTCCAGCAGTATGACCTTGAAGAAGTTATTTTACCTCTTTCTACCACAATATGCGCCCGTACCTGTAACCTCAGGTTAGTAACTGAACCGGCCTCATGGAAGTTCTAAAGGCATCAATTGAAGGTTAAAATGAGCTAATATTTGTAACATGTTTAAAACGGTTCTGGCACAAAATAAGTTCTGAATTATTTACTGATTGCGAATATATATAAATGAACATTTATCATCTGTGTCACTGATAGTGGTTAGCATGAATCAGGCTTTTCAAAGTGGGGTTAAAATCAAATATCTCGCCGACATTTATTGATAATATGTTTACTAATATTTAAGTTCCCAACATATAATATTTGTATTAGGTCTATCTAGACCTTCCATATATGTAACTAATTATTTCCCCCAAACAATTCCTGAAACACAAACCCTTTAATTTTTTTTATTCCTTTTTGGGTTATCTAGCTCATATAAAGAAATCAGTTGTGACATTCAAGGTAGCGATTCTGTTTTTTTTTTTTTTCTTGCTACTTTTTATAGCACATTTTTCCAAGCAGAAAATTATTTCAAATGAAGCAAACTCAGGATGGGGCTACCTACCGAGAATTCCAAATAGGGTGTATGGCATCTACAAATGTTATAACTAGATCTTCAGGTAAATATTGAAAATGAGGAGGTTCTCCAGACAGTTCATCATATTACTCAAATATCACTTTGTAGAGTGAAGTATTAGCTGGCATTCTCTTTTTCAAAAATTCATGCCATATATTCATCACCAGCACAAATATCCTCATATATCCAATTCTCTTTATTATGCCATATAAAATTTACATGCGTGTATTTACTTAATGTAAAAAAAAACATTCTTTGAAATATTATCTATTGAAACTGATATGGGAGACAATTATACTGCTTTATCAAGTTTTCCTAGCCTTCCTTAAAGTCTTCTTTAAAGCAAACCTTTTTTTTTTTTTTTTTTTTTTGGTTTCCTCATTTCTTAATGAAACGGCTAATGAGAGTTTTCCCTTTAGAGTTGTGTAAATCCTGTTGAATGCATATAACGTCAACTCTGTTTATTCACATGAGTCCTGTTTAATTTATTTTAAAAATCTGAAGGCATTCAATTATTGATGGTGCCTGTATACTTAGGTCAATTTACCGTTCTGAAGAAATTTACTAGTCATGAACCTGCTACTAAATGAGCACACTGAATGGATTCTGTGGAAAGCAAAACCACCTTTTTTGATAATTTCTAGCATCGCTGTGATTTTCTATCTTCTTATTTTACCCCATCAGGATAGATTAAATCTTTTATTACACACACTGAATACCTTGATTTACTAATCAAGATTACTACTCAATCCAGAGCTGCTAGGAGAAATAGCTTATACAAATGTTTTCAACATTTGCCGAACACATAATTATCCTTTCTTAAAATTGGATTTGAAAACCTGGACACAATTTGAAAGGAGAATTGTGGGTAAGCGATCTATTACCATGGCAAGTAAGGATGGCTATTAGGAGGCATTCAGAATACAACTGTTGATACGACCACTGTCTAGAGTCTGGAGTCAACCTCAAAGATTCACCAAATGGATTTTGTTAGAGCTTTGAATTCATCAGACACAGGAAAACTGACTTAGAATCAAACTGATTAAATTATAGATAAGCCAGAATACCAATTTAAAACGAAACAAGCTAATTTTCAAGGGATCTGTGTCATTGGAAAAGAACTCTTTTCACTGAAAAAAATTCTGAACAAATATTTATTAGGTAACTACTGTACGCTATGCACTGGGCATTACTATTTTAAAACATACATAAGTTCTCTACTTCCAGGGATAATTCAAATCACCATGAGTATTGGCAGTTTTACTGCAGAGGCTCAGGAGAAGTACACTGTAACATTGGAAAAAACTAAGTTCTAAACTTTCAGCTTCAATAGCCATGAGCTCTAGTGCGTGTCTCTACCACACGCATGTGCTTCAAAAACCCACGGAGTCCCCTGAACAGACACTTCTCCCAAGAAGACACACAAATGGCCGACAGATATATGAACAAATGCTCAACTTCACCAGCTATGAGGGAAATGCAAACAAAAACCACAAGTAAATATCACCTCACACCTGTTAGAATAGCTCTCATCAACAAGACAAACAATAATAGGTGTTGGAGAGGCTGTGGAGAAAAAGGAACCCTCATACACTGCTGGTGGGAACGCAGATTGCTGCAGTCCCTATGGAAGGCAGTGTGCAGGTTCCTCAAAAAACTAAGACTAGAATTACCATATGACCCAGCAACCCTCTCCTGGGTATCTACCCAAAAATCTGACAACATTTATCCATAAAGGTATATATGCTCTGATGTTCATTGCAGCTTTATTTACCGTGGCCAAGACATGGAAACAACCAAAGTGCCCTCCAATAGATGATTAAATAAAGAAGATGTGGTATATATACACAATGGAATACTACTCTGCCATAAGAAAACATGAAATAGTGCCATTTGCGACAAAATGGATGGATCTTGAGATCATTATGCTAAGCGAAATAAGTCAGACAGAAAAAGTCAAGAACCATATGATTTCACTGATATGTGTGTGGGATATAAAACTGAAAATGACCAAGCAACAAGACGAACAAAGAACCAAACACCCATAGACACAGACAACTGTTTAGTGGTTCCCAGACAGTACGGGGGAAGGAGGTGGTAGATGAGGGTAAACAGGGTCAAATATATGGTGATGGAAGGAGAACTGACTCTGTGTGGTGAGCACACAATGTGATATATAGATGATGCATTACAAAACTGTACACCTGAAATCTGTGTCATTTTACTAACCATTGTCACCCCCAATAAATTTAATTTAAAAAGAAGAAGTCTACATTTGAAACCCATATAATATTATTAACCGCTGTCACCCCAATAAATTTAATTTTAAAAAAAGTTTAATCCTTAAGCCAGGATTTTGCCCAGTACCATGTTCAAATGCTGACTATCAATAAGCTTCATTTTTTTAAGACACAAAACATATTTTACAGTATTACCACAAAAAAAGTAAAGAAAAACAGTTTGCCATAGCTGAAAAACATGTTTTCCACAGCTCCATGCTCGTCCTCCTCAGATTTCTTCAAGTTCATCTTTAGAGTACATAGGAGTGTTTCCTGCCTGCTCCTCAAACTGGTCCTCATGGCTCTATCCTGGTAGCTATCATTTTCCACCTTGTGGCTCTGCTTCCTACATGTGTATGTGTGTGCATTTCTATTGCTCCTGATGGCAAAATAAAAAAGCCTTTTAAATGCTTCCTGACATGACTTGAGGTGACCATTACATTATGTCTAGGATGCCTTTTTACATTGAAACCATCATCCCCAATGTCCTTGTTCACTAAGCACTGTATGCCATTGATTTTGCTCCTGCCAATATCTACGTCAGGCTTGTTATGATCTGAATACAAAGGATATTAAAAACTGCAGGTTCCAATGTTATTGGTGACTTTTTTTTAAATGTTTCATAGTTTTTATTTCAAAATATTTAACTATTTTCTGTGTTTGTGTGCGTGTATGTGTGATTACTTGTTTTATGGCTCTTTTTATACTGATAACTGAAACACAACTCTACAGGTTGAGGAGCCACTTCAGAGCCCTATTCTGTACTTTTAATCTCCCAGGACCCTAAAAGTTAACTGTGCACCTACCCCCTCCCTGCCCTGTCTCTTTGCCCTGAGGTTGCTTTCCTCTACATGTAGTGATGATAGACATTGCTAGGAACTCTCTGGGTAGGCATGAATAACACTCAAACTTAGACCACTGCTATGTGACACTTACCTTGATTTCGAAATTTTTTTATCAATAAATTTCAATGCTTGGCACCATTTATCACTTGTAAGTTGATTTTTCTGTATCTCATATGATTAATTATATTGATTATATTAAGACATTACTTTCTCTTTTTTAGGAATTTTGGAAGCCACTTAACTGTTACCTTTGTGATGCTTTCACCACAGATATACCCAGTTTGGCAATTTATTTTTTATAATAATTATACTATGTTTATTTAGATAGTTTATCATCACTTAAACTGATGACATTCTTAAAATTTACTTTTACTCTAAATTATTTTTATTCTAAATTTTTTTTGGTTACGTTCATTTCTTTTCTTTATTTTGTCTTTTGTTTCATTAGATATACTTGACATATAACATTGCATAACTATAAAGTATAGAACATGATTCGATATAACTATATATTGTGAAATAATTACCACAGTAATTTGAGGTACCATCCATCACCTCACATGGTTATAATTTTTTTCCTTGTGATGAGAACTTTTAGGATCCACTCTAACCATTGCCATCCTAATAAATTTAATAAATTTAAAAAAAATCTACTGTCTTAACAACTTTCAAACTTACGAGATAGTGCTGCTGGCTCTAGTCATTGTATTACACCTACATCCTCAGAACTTATTTGCCTTATAAGTGGCAGTTTGTACCCTTCAACCACCTTCACACAATTCTTCCACCTTACATCTCCCAATAAGGGGAATCCTTTCACAATGTATATCACTTCATCAAGTGGTATGTGTTACATATACTGCACATTTATTTGTCAATTATACCCCCCAATAAAGCTGAAAAATGATACCTTATACTGTGGAATACTCAGCATCAGTTAAAATGGGTATCTAAATCTATGTATGCTAGAAGCCCCAGTTGCCTAATGGATAAGGCATTGGCCTCCTAAATCTATGTACGCTGATATGGAAAAACCTCTAGGAAGATTACTGAGTGAAGAAATCTGTTTCAGAGAACTTTACACAGCAAGCACAGCTGATTTACCTATATAAAACTATACCGTAAAACCACACTATGTATGATTATATACATATATAGAGAGAAAATACATGGAGGGGATGTTTCAAAGTTTACGGATAATCAACAGGTAATAATTTATTTATAAATCTTCAATGCCTACAATGTCTACAAGGAGAATGCATGTGAGTATTGAGTACGTTATTAAAATCACTAACATAAAAAAATTTAACAGAATCACTATAAAAACATATATATAACAAAAAAGTATATATATATATACTATATATATATATCCATATAAGTGTAACAAAAAAGTATATAACATACATATGTGGATCTACTGATTATCTCAATTTTGTGAGAACTGCAAATGATAATGATAATCAGATGCTATGTTGCTTAACAATATAAAAATTTAGATCTGTCTTATACCACATACCAAAATACATTTTACATTAGTTACATATTTTAAAAGAAAACATATAGATAAATAGATAGATAGGTAGATAGATAGATAGATAGATAGATAGATAGATAAAGATAGAATTCATGGTGAAGATATTAATTTTTTTTTCTGACAAGAACTGGCAATCCAGAGAGACTTTATTTCACGATATAAATATTGAAAAGTTTCTCTCTAAAACTACCATTGACACTATTTAAATGTCAAATGTCAAACTGGAAAAGAAGCAATTGTAGTATTCCTAAAAATTATGAATACCTCAAGAACAGAAAATGTGTCTCTCTGTTCTTTGTTCCTAGCCTTGCACAGCTCTGGACAGTACTGTTTAACAGACAAGATGTGGGGAAAATAGCCACTATCAAAAGGTATTAGCAAACAACTCATGCAAAAATGGAAATGGGAAGTAGACATGTAAATAAAAATCTCGGCATTACTTTGCGCGCGCACACACATGCACACAGGTGTGTGGTCAGACACAGGTAAGAGATCTGTGAAAATGTCTCTCAGAAAAGAACAGGCAATTATTTTAAAGGTTGCATGTCTCCACTTTCTTTTCTTAGACTTGCAAAGTATCAGAGGTATGCTGCCAAGACTAAGTCGGTGGACAGGAATTCATGGTTTCAGGAGAAAATAGCCCACCATGCCCAGAGGCGGGTGTGAGGAGGCCCCGTCCTGTGGCTCTGGCACCTCTGCACCAGCCTACCTCTCACCCTCACAGCAACTTTTCTTGTTCTTCCATTTTGGAAATGAATGTCTTACCGAAGGACTGTAGAGTCTAACTGGCTTACAAATGAGAAACTGAGAATCAAACGGTTCTTCTACAATAACCACACTGTCTTTACATAAGATTTAACAAGGAAAAAAAAAGATTAAGTTTGAAATGATAAATTATATCAATTACACTGGTGAAAACCAAAACTGGGAAAACTGACATACGCTTCCAGAAAAGGACTGCCTGATGGTGTTTGGAGGTGGCCTCAATGCTGAAAAGAATGCTTCATCTTAAATGGATTTTTCTGATGTAAGGTTCCCAGCCCATAAAAGGGATGGTTACACAGAATTCCCTGCAGGTCCCTCACAGTTTACAATAAAGGTATACAAGATGCTGCTCTTAAGGAACCGATAAAAAATGACTGGAAAAGATGGGCCAGCTGAGAGGCACGTTGGTTAGCAGTTGGCTTGGGATGCCAGCTCTGAGCAGCATGTCCCTGGTTCAGATCCCACATGAGGGCTAGTGATGCTGTACCCTCTACACCTAAGATGGTGAACAACACCTCGGCCTGGAGCTGGGCTGCCGTGAGTAGTCGGCGATGGCGTAGGCTGCAGCCCCTGCTGCAGTGGGCTGCCATAAGCTACCATGTGTAGCCTGCAACCAGTGTGAGCGGCTAACAGCCACAGTGAGCGGCCGTCCAATAGCTGGCGACTGATCTGCCTCAGCCGGGAAGAGCGCAATGATAATACCAACATGGGCCAGTGAAGCAACATCCTCCACAACTAGACTGAGGAACAAAAGAACAGCAACTTGTCTGTTCCCCTTCCCCAATTCCCCAATAAAATCTTTAAAAAAAAAAGACTGGTAAAGAGATATTGGGAAATGCTATCTACTTTGTGTGGACCCTGACCCGTTAAATGTATCACACATACCTATCCAGTAATATTTAATGAAGATTATGCTAATAATCCAATACCCAAATCTAAGCGTGGGGATTAAGTATATATAGAAATTGTTTCCCTACCAAAGAATGATTTGCTGAAGAAATGAAATGGCTTGGTGATGCTAGAGTTTATTTCTAGGCTATGGGTATGGCATTGGATAATGTGATTATAAAAACACTTATGAAATATCATTAGTATATAATGATCATTAGTATATAATTTAACAATACTAACCATTTTGAATATGACAATATTTTCTTGATAATCTTACTGACATGTAATGCAAACCTTTAATGTAAGTTTGAAAATAGCACTTTAACACCATCAAAAACTATATTGCATAAAAAAGAACAAGGAAATACTAATTTTTCAAAACTGCGTATCACTTTGTGGTGAATAAGCATTTGTCAATATATGAATAATACAAACAGTGAATCAGTAAAAAGTATAGGAAGAGTAAATATATATATATATATATATATATATATATATATATATATATATATATATATATATATATATAAAATGGGCAATATTTGTTGAAAATTGTCTGTAAAACTGAATAATATTCAAGAACTTAAAAATTTCAGGAGGGGGCCAGCCAAGTGGTGCATTAGTTAAGAGTAGACTTGGGAAGCCAGCTCTGAGCAGCAGGACCCCAGTTCGGATCCCACATGAGGGCGAGTAACACTACACCCTCTACAGCTAAGATGGTGAACAACAGCTCGACCTGGAGCTGGGCTGCCATGAGTTGCCAGCGACACCGTAGCCTGCAGCCCCTGTTGCAGTAGACTACCATAAACTACCATAAGTAGCTGGCAGCCAGTGTGAGCTGCCAAAATCCACTGTGAGCGGCCACCCAGAGGCCATCAACCTATCTGCCTCACCCGGGAAGAGCACAATAATAATACCAACATACGCCACCGAAGCAACATCCTCCACAACTAGACTGAAGCACACAACGACAGCAACTTGTCTGTTCCCCTTCCCCCGATTCCCCAATAAAATCTTTAAAAAAGAAAAAAAAAGTGCTGGAGGGTCAGGCATTTACACAATTCTTTTATTCTTGCTTCCCATTTTTAAAAAAGCAGTATTTACTCTTTCGTCCTTTCCCTTGCACCCCCCTCACCCCCACATCTAAGTAAGTGGGCAGCACCTTAGACCTCTGCGTTTCCCTTAAAAGAATACACATTAATTACTGCTCATCAGCATTTATCATGGTGACAGGTCCTGTTAGCGGCACTGTTTATTTTGTTCTCACCTTTTCAGCTCGGCTGTCACATGAAAGAGTTTTATGGTTCTTGAGGGAACAATCCTTCTCTATGACCAGCTGCTTTGAGGGAAAAAAACATTGTCTCCTCTTCAGTGTTGTATTGCTTTGGTAATTCCTTGTAAGTGAAATGGCACCAATGCAATTAATAGTCTCCTTTAATTGAGTTCCTTTTTAACACAGTTAAACCAACCAAAAAGACATTTAACAAAACCCTGAACTCTAATAGTGCTTTTCAAAGATAACAAAACTGACATTGCCTTGTGAAAAGCATACTTGTATATTGCTTAACTTTTCACTATAATACTATTTTATTATTTCATAATAATTATTTGCAATCCTTTTGTTTTACATGCCAGTAAATGATATTTCAGGTTCTTTGGGGTTAATCAGTTTTTATTGCTGCAGGCTTCTTTAATTGTATCTTAAACCCTGTGTTTAATACAGACTCATGGGTCCCTTGCTAGACATTTTGGCTAATCAACTTAACATATGTTTATGAAAGGATAAATTTATACTAAAAAGTGTAGACTGAGCTTCAAATAATCATATGCACTTAATATATATATATAT
>NW_017731748.1:1279118-1299683 GCF_001890085.2 Hipposideros armiger
AGCGACGTCCTCCACAACTAGACTGAAGAACAAAAGGACAGCAACTTATCTGTTCCCCTTCCCCCAATTCCCCAATAAAAAATCTTAAAATAAATAAATAAACTCTCTTCTCTCTCTCTCTCTCTCTCTCTCTCTCTCTCTCTCTCTCTCTCTCTGTATGTATGTGTCTGTGTATATATATATATATACATACATACATACATACATACACCAGAAGAGATATCTGACTTCTGGTAATGATGAATTTTGTAATTTTAGAAAAATATCCTACTGAAAACAATTTTTCAAAAAATATTTTTTTCAAAATTTTTCTTAAAGTTTCAAATAGCTCATACTAGTAGAAAAATTACTGACCACAATGTAGACGTCAGGATTTTCAAGAGGAACCCCAATAATTGGAGCATCTTTTTAACAAGGGCAGGAGATTTGGGACTCTCAGAGGTGGCTGTTATAGAAGAGGGATTTTAACAGTCTTCCAGGGATACAGAAATGAATGTGAGGAGCCTGAAACATGTAACCTTTGTAATTTATCTGCATTTCCTCATTAATCTTTCTGAGGGTGTTGGACTCTTACAATCTACCACATCCTACCTTGAAGGTGGAAGTTTTTCTTTATTTACATGTCATAAACCACCCTCCATTAAAGCACACTCTGTGACAAGTTTTGCAATGGTATAGGGCCCTGTAACCGTCACCACCGTCCAGATTGCTATCTTCCATGTTTTCCTCCACCTCACTAAAAATGATCCCCTTGGTATGTTCTGATTTAGTTTTCCTCTTAGATTAATTTTGTTGTCTTATCTAATTCCTTTCCTGAGGGCTATCAACTCTTATTTCACAACTCTTGTGGGGGTTTTTGCACATTTTTGTTCTAAGTGTTTGAATTTCTGACTTGCGGTATCTTGTCATATTTTTTGTGGCTTATTTAATTATAATTAATTAATTTTGAAATATTGTGTTAGAAATGTTCTCCCCTTTGTGGTTGGATGTTTGGGTAGTGTTTTTATTAGCTAATTAATATTGATGATCTCCTTCTATTTTACTCTCTTGTTTCTTTTTATGGATGATGCTTGGTATTTCCCATTTATTTTAATTTGGGCTGATTTTTTTTCTGGACCAACAGTTACAAGTATTTCTAAAGAGAGGTTGACATTCTAGCTACACAAATTTTGAATAAGTTTGCTAGCTGATTTTTGAAGAAGGTGGGAGATTTTTTTATGTTAGCCAAATTCTGTATTTTTGACCGATTTCCATAATTTTATTTGGAAGTTTGGCAATTGATGCCTTTACCTGAGAACGCCAACTTGTTCCTCATTTCTACTTCTCCCTTCCTCAACATTCTACTCAATATTCATATTGTTGAGGCCACCCTGGGTTTTTTCCCATCTCCAAGATATACCGAGGGTGCCAAAAAATGTATACACATGACTTGTATTCATCTTTTGTTACCGGTATATATTGAGTATTACCATTTGGATAAAGTTTTTTCCTGTCTTAAAATGTGTGTACATTTTTTTGGCACCCTCTGTATAAACTTATTGGAGCCTCAAAATCTTTGTGTATCTTACATTCCCTGTGCCTAAATGCTCCTCCTGCCTGAGCCATATTTAAATCCTTCACAAACTTAAACCCTTCTCATCACCCCAGAGTTCTGTTAAAATTTCACCCATTCTCTCACCATTTTCTGGATGTCCTAGCTACAGTACCCTTCATTCTTCAATTTTTCGAGTAAATCCTTCCCTATAACTACCCGATCCCCTTTTCTTCATAACATTTATCCCTATTTGAAAATGTCTTATGTATACATTTGTTTATATATTTATACCATGCCTTCTCTAATAGAATGTGACTCAATGAGAGCAGATATTATGTTTCTTTTTATTGCATTTCCAGTACCCAGAAACGTGCCAATACATAGTAGATATATAACACATATTTGTTGAATAGTTTTGTCAAATTCAGTTTGATTTTTTTTTGACTACTTATACACAGTAGGAATCTGAGAAAAATCCAATATTGCACCAGAAAACTGTCAACTCTGTATTCCATTTTGATTTATCACATCAGAAGCATACTCTGTTCTGGAAGTAGGATTACTGGATGGAATTGAAACTTTGAATTATGATTCAGTTTATAGTTTTTTGTATAGACATCGCCTAAAAGATATTTAAACTTCTGTCATTGTCAATAAAGAAGCATTTTATGTCGTTCCAACCTCTGTGTAAGTTCAGAGGGAGACTTCCCCACTGGAAAGTGTTTCTTGTTATGGAGGCTTTCTAAGTTTCTCTGCATGATCTCTCTCTATGCACAACTTTCACTCTGCAGGAAATATTATTTACCCAAATTCTATACCTCAAAGCTATAAACACTTTCAAGAAGCTCACTAACAAGATATAAACATAACATTTACCATTTCACAAATGCTTTCCTTTCTATAAAAAAAACCTTTCTCCTGAAACGTAAAGTCTATAGCAAATCTTAGTCTTTCAAGGTCCATAACAAAGGAAAAGAAACTAAAAGTGAGAAAACAACCCTTTAGGCACTCTTCCTTTGAGCTCAGTGGGGTTCTCCATTTTTCCAAGATATTTGAGCAACAGGAAACAGCAGCAAATTCTGGCTGCCCCTTCTCTAAGCAGGATTCCTGGGGCAAAGTCCATTAAATAGAGACGGAGAAAGGGAGAGAGGGAAAGAGCAGGCTTACCATGACGTACTAAAGTCTATGCAGCTGTCAGTGTGTATTTTCATTTGTCATTTCTAAAACTAGCATTTCACAAGCTCTCTCGTGCCACATTCTAGAGTCCCTGCATGCTACAGACATTACAGAGTTACGAAAATCCAGAAATAAATGCTAGTAATGCACAACAGCATGGAGAATAATTATTACTCAAGAAACTGAATAAGAAAAAATGTAGAACATGTATATTATTCAATGTACATTGAAATAATTAGCCATTTCTGCATAATTCTAATAGTCAAAATTACTGGCTATTTCATAAATTATTTAATACACGTTTCATTGTAATGTTCCAGCTAGGGCAAAATCTGAGAAGCCAAAAACATATACAGACTATCATCTCCTTGGGTAATTATTATAAGTACTGTATTTTAACATATAAAGTATAATGAAACTACAGTTAGCTACCATTTCATCACTCAAATACAAAAATAATGGGAATTTTCAGGACAAAGAATTGAGAGCAACTAGAAAACATAATCATGTCTTTCTCCTTGAAACATTTTCCTGGGATTTTTCTCAAATTTTGCTTTTCTGATTGTCCTAGTTATTGAATTAGAATTCCAGTTCATCTGATGTATTCATTATGACTCTGTGCATTCTGACCTTGAATTTGTTCATGTATTTCCCTTTATCTTAAGGGTTCTCTACCAGCCATTTTTTTTTCTTGACTAACTCAATACCCTGGCTGTTAACAGATGGTTAATAAAATTCTATCATGATATCTCATCTTATACAAAGAGTCAAAAACCATATAAAGTAATACAATGTTGGACTGGATACTAAATGTCCTTCAATTCTACCTGTGGCAGTGAACTTAGCTGCACAACATGGGGACCACTAGGCAGAGCATATATTCAGCCATGATGGAGCCAATATGAACATATATGACAATTTCTTTAAAAAATGATATTTCTTAAAAAAAGGACAAAATCACGACTCTCATATAAATGTAAAGAGGAACATACTTTAAGGGTTTCATTAGAGGCAAAGTATTTCTTATTTTCAAATTTTTAAAAACATTATTTATTATTTTAGAGGCAAAATGTTTTTCCACAGGCTGTTGCCCCTCCACAGGACAGAAATCACTTGCATGTCTTAAGAAAAGAATTATTTTGCGTTGCCATCAGTTGTCTAAAATTTACAAACTTATAAAATCGTTCCCGTAAAACCAGAATCAGGTAACCTGGGAGAGTGTGCTATAGACAATGCCTAGATTTGCATCAAAGCACAAATTTTACCCTACAAATGTTAGAGTGATAATATATCAGAAGATTTTAGTTAAAACTCTGACAGATTAAAGACAGAATAAAACAAATTTCTCAGGTTGCACAGAGCTTACAGCTTTTGAAGACATAAAAGTACCATTTCTACATGCAAGGACATAAGAAGGATTAGGTCATTAGAAACCCTCAGAACTGACTCTGGGTAGTGAAAGTACAGCATGATATATAGATGATGCATTACAGAATAGTACACTTGAAACCTATGTAACTTTACTAACCATTGTCGCCCCAATCTACTTGAATTAAAAAATAAAATAAATGAAATCAGTAAAAAATAAAGAAAGAAATATAAATAAATAAATAAATAAAAAACTTAGAAAATACAATGATGACTCTGTTTATATCACCTATCAATAGAGTCCTGGTTTATTATGTGGACCATTTCATTTTACTTGGATTAGGAAAATCAATTTGAGAAAAGCAGAAAAGCGTGAACTGTTTTTTTTCTGCGAACACATGAAATGGGGAGACAACTGAGGCAATCCCTTTTAAGAACAGAAGAGGGTCGTATCTTTGCACAAACCATTGGAAAATTCTCCCTTTGGCCTGTGATCTAGAGCGCATATATGGATTTTTATAACACCCTCTCGTCTTTGAAACCATTGCCTCTGGTTTTGGCAGTGGGCATTTGCCCAGTCTATTTGGTGGATTTAGTCCAATTCTGAGTAAAAGCGAGGAGGCTGACTTTACATTTATCATTTAATTGCCTCATAGCTCCTTGTCACTTTGGCTGTTGGAAGTCTAGCCTGAAAATGCCAATAGAGAAAGGGGATAACCCTCTCTCCAAATAACATTATTTTCTAAATGACTATTGACATTATGAAGCTATTTAAGCGAACCTATTAGAAACATAAAAAGGCAATCAAGTTAGCTTACTCGCATTTACAACAATATTCTAGTCAGGAGATTGAAATTCACACATTTAGCAAGAGCAAGGTGTACAGATTGGGGCCTTCACAGCATGTGCTTAAAATTAATAAAATAATTAAATTGCAGTAAAAAAAAAAGAAGTTATTTCTACTTAGCCCTGTGTATCATCATTTTTAGTGTATTTTATGTGCACTATTCACAGGGCATAATGTTTATCTGTATCTTCCCATTGGCATAATTATGTATTTTAGCAAGATAAGACTATCAATCAATACTAGCTGTAATATAAATGCAATTACACAATGCTATTTGGAGTTTGGTTATTTGTCCTAAGCAGCACGAAATAAGATTCATTTTTTCCCTCTTGGACATTCATATACGAGTTCTTTACTAGACTTTGAGAAGAAATGTTCTAAAAATAATTGTCTCTCTTTATGAAATTTACTCTAATACTTTTCTCGGAAGAATAAAATTGCAATTCACTGTTTTCTTTTATCTCATTGTGATGGCTTCATTGCCTGAAGGTCGGATATTATACCAAAAAAACCTGCATCTAATGAAATGCCTAAGAACAATATAGTTGAATTATTAGGATAGTGTTAGATACAAACACACAAAAAAGTGTTAGTGTTATAAACCAAGTATTTTTTTATTTTTTTATTTCTGCTTCAGTGTGTTCTTTAAATTTTTGAAATTTGTTTTCCAAAGGATATTCTTTAAACCTTTGAAATTTTATTTTCCAGACCCTATTTTCTTTGGTGAGGAAGATCAATATTCTACTAACAGGGAGACTCCTTTTCTATGCAGGATTATATATGCTGTGACCTTTATCTATTTACGACTCTCCAAAGAGTGATGTACCTGATGACTATTTTTCCTTAGGAACAGTCTCTATTGAACAAGATATTTTATTTATTAATGAATACACTAAAACAATAAATCTACAATCTTGACTAAGTATCAGGACAATATGTTTCTCTTTAAGACTATCCATCAAATAGTTAAATATTTAAATAATTATGAAAATAACTGTATGTATTACTTTTGATAAGAAGAGTTCCCTATTCTATAAATGAAACAAAAACAAATAAATAATTACATTATCTTTTATTTGTGCAACTCTCTTAAAAAGGTTTTGAAGTGACTTATAAATAATTTAAGGTGTGTTTTGTTTGGTATGGTTTTTATTTTATTAAGTGTGTTCCATTTTGTTATATCAAATGTTTGCCACTTTTATTAACAAAAAGACAAACCATGCACTGTCTCTTCATTACTATTATGCTACTTATATTAGCGAAACACATGGTATAGAATGGTACAGAAAATATCATCACCTCTCTGCACACTGAGAGCATTCTGCGAAAATTTTACTGAAACTTGGGACCTGGGCTAAAAGGCCAGCCTTGAAAATTAAACTATGACTGACTAGATAGAGAATTCTAGAAACCTCTAGATAGAGGTTTACCTCTACAGATGAATGTGTTTATATCTCAAGGGGGATAAGACACAAGGACCATCGTAATACTTTCAGGGGTAATAAAGTTGGAGAGATTAGTTTGATCTTCCCCCCAGTAAAATAAATTCACATTCTAAAGAATAAGAAGCCAGGGTCCTTCCCTTTCACTCTCCCAAGAGAATTACTTATATGAGGATCAAGAGGTTACTCTCCATCCTTAAGGAAGAGAGAAGGAACAACTCATTCACTCCTATCTAATCCCCTAGATCCGTATTTTTCAAGGCTCCTTGCCTACAGCACAAACTCTGGTGCATGTGGGTGACCTCTCCTCTTATTATTGTTACCCTGGTAGAGGAAATTGGGGCTTGGAGAACCAGGGTGGTGATTGGCTGGAAGTAAATAGAAATCTGCTTTGCTCCAGGAACCATATGTTTGCATTCAGGATAATACTAATAAACATAGATATTAAAAACTTAGCCTTCCTAAACAGATCATTATTTTCACACATAATCATTATGGAAATAATTTTTTGTCCCCCCAAATTACACATTGACACCCTGTCTCCTAGTGTGATCGCATTGAGAGGTGGCAATGTGGGAGTTGGGGAGCCCTTCAGGGTGGGAGTACTGCCCAAGTAAGATGCACTATAGACTTGCTGCTTTTTTTTTTTCCAATTTTTATTTTTATTGGGTAACAGTGTGTTTTTTCCAAGACCCATCAGCTCCAAGTCAAGTAGTTGTTTCAATCTAGCTGTGGAGGGCGCATCTCAGAGGGCCATGTGGGGATCGAACCGGCAACCTTGCTGTTATGAGCACTGAGCTCTAACCAACTGAGCTAACCGGCCACCCCTAGACTTGGTGCTTGAGCTCTGCTTTCCACCATGGGAGCAGGGTACACAGAAGAGGGCTGACTGCAAGCCAGAGGGGGCTCTCACCAGGACCCGACTCTGCTTGCACCCTGATTTAGTTTCTAACGCAGCAAGTTTGGGGTATTTTGTTAGGAAGCCCGAAAAGACTGAGACAATAACTATTGCTAACTCCCTGGGCAAACTATTTTCTAGGCTGCAGTCAATGCTGAAATATTCTAATGCTAACCTGTCTCTGAAAACACAATGAGAAATTATATTTAAGCACCTACAGATCTCAGGAAGAACGCCTGTGGAAGAGCAAGTCAAAGTTTGTAACGCTTGCTTAAGAAAACCAGAGTTCTGTGGACATTCATGAATTGCTCAACGATTTTCACATATAACAGAATAGCCTTCAGAATTTCCTGGAAATTATAGAACTTCTTTAAAACAGTCATTAAACTAATAAAACTGTCAATGACTTCCAGTGCTCCTGAACCTCAACCCATCTATCTCTCGCAGTTCACCGTCATTTCAAGGTCAGTTTCTTGATCAAGCGTCTCCCTCATAAAATCCCTCACAGGTGCACCACTATTTGAAAGTACACAGGGGTCAGCTCAAGGTTATACCTGATGCTCTTACTGATTCTTCTTTCATAAGGGCGGAAACCATGAATATTCTTCCCATGAGGTCATGCACAAAAAGTCAGAAAGATAAGCTTTAATCGCGAATTAACCCAGAAAGATTCAGAGACAAATCAACCCAACACCATTACTCCAGGACGTGGATTTCCAGAGAGAGATTTTACTGTTGGTTAGTACTATATATTATGAGACACATTAAACTGAGGGTATTAACATACAAGAAGCCAATCTCTGCGACATTATTTTGGAGTTTATATAGTACACGTTAGTTTTCATACAGGCCATTGTGGATTTCAGCAAGTTTTAGGGAAGAAAATGCAAGGGTTCCCTAAGAATTTTATAAAATCTACATTGGGAAAGTGAATTTTCTTAAGTAACTCTAGAAATGAGAATATAAGCTGTTTTAACATACATCCAAAGCCACTTCAGACCCTGGCACCACCGAATACACACAGATTACAGAAATCCACATTTATGATTCAGAAGCCACTGTATATGATAGTTTTTTTTTCCCTCATGAGAGTGCAATCCTTTATATTGCATGTAAATTTCTATACCCCAAACTTCCTCTTCCATAAATTCAATCTGATGGACCTTTTGAGGCTGAAAAGACCAGCAACTGTGATAACTTCACTGGGAGACAACACAGCCTTCTCCGGAATCGCTGCCAACACAAGACAGGCCACTGGATCTACACTTTCAGTTCCACGGGCTGCAGTGTCTTCAAAGGAAGAAGCGATTGATTCAGACTAAGCAACCTCAGGCTACTCCTCTAATTAGGTGACAGTTAAGATGCAGCACATGCCCCAAGTGCAATGTGGAGTTCCAAGTGTGGCCTGCGGAACAGGCCCAGCCGCTGTCGTATTTTAAAGAGCACAGCGACAGCCCAGAAAACACTATTTCCACAATTATTTCAGGACTTGTAACTTTTAAGTCCAGTTAGCATTCTTACGGAAATTTAATTCTTGGCATTTTCATTAGGAAAACCATCCACGTCTCTTTTCATTCTCTGAAATAATGTACCCAAAGGATCAGTAGCGAGCCAAAGTTTCACCATGGCATAAAATAGAAATATTCTGGCCTCTGCAATCTGCTAAATGAATGCAACAACTTACTGTAGAAATGGAACTGTAAGACACTGAGCAGTGTTGGAATGCATTGTTGCATAAAAAAACTGTGTGTGTGTCATGTATGTTTTATGTATAAGTGTACTGGCTTCAAGAATGTATCACACAGAAAGCATTAAGATGGAAAGAGACACAATGTTTTTAAAGCTGAACTTTCTATCAGTCAAGGTAAAAGAGCAACTGTATTTTGAAAATATTTTCCCAGCTAAGGGGATTAAAAATTCCCTTAAAAATATCGGTAACAGCATAATTACCAATGTGGAATGTGAATCTTAACTCAGATTTCTACACGCTGCATGTAAAAGTCGTGCATTTTAATTAACAGTTTAAATGCATTGAAGACCATTTATCAGCACTTTTGTGGATATTTATTTGGCCTTAACCCTTTCCTGAGATCTCTCTACTGTACCAGTCTCTTGTCTGCCTGATAGAGGCATTCGGCCTTGCAAACATCTTTGTTAATTTCAAAATGTGGTGAGCCCTCTCTCCCTTATGACATGCATTATTTATTACATTCTATTCACTCGCTAATTCTGCCACATCCCAGGATTTCTTTGTCAGTAAATAATTTTCTTTTTCTTTTTGAAAGTGCATTAATAAAAGTCTGGGTTATATTACAAAGAACACACTGGTATTTCAGGAAGTGAGACTACTAGTTACTCTGAGGAGCACAGATAGCACGGGAGGTGGGTTTACTCACCCAAAATCAAACCTGAAGAAATTACAGGAGCCAGAAGAGAACAGAGATTCAAGTACACGTGTGCACAACGCAGGAGGCCTTGGTGCGCTGCAGGCCTCCAGCAGGGGGCAGCTGAACAAACCCTAAAAGGTTAGGCCGAAGTGAAGTCTTTCAAAAATCCGCGTTAACTTTTACCCCCCACGTTATTTTGGATCAGTAACTGCCTGTCCTTTTGCTGCAGAAATTAACAACAGCACCAGCTGATATTGGTGTCAGCACAATATTAGGGCAGGGCCCTGCACACGTTTTGGGGGAGTAAAGAGATTATATAAATGAGCAAAGTACACAGAAAAAAAAATTAAAAAATAAAAGAATAAAATGTATTCACTAGCCAGAGCCTTTGCTTCATGAGCGTTCATTGCTCTCTTCCCTGTCTGGGTAAAGTGTACGCACATAACTGCTTCTTCAAATGCTGCTCCCCCCTAAGAACTTGCAGGGAAAGCCAAGAGCCAACAGGTTTGTCTGATGGCTACAGGGGAGGAGAGGGGACACCCAGGGAGGCGAAGAAGTAGGCGTGACCACATGGGTGGGAGGGGTCTGGAGCCTGCCACTCAAGGCTAGCCCCTCAAACTCATGGGCAACAGACTGTTACAGCCCCCCTCTCATTATCCAAGGAGCTTAATTCACCAAGCAGGCACTAACTCACACACTAAAACTAAATTTCTGAAGAACATAAATCCTTTAAAGACATGTAACACACTAACGAACCTATTCCACTGAAGTAAAATTACCTGAAGAGAAAGAAAAATAATGAAAAATATGATTATTTCTTAGGGGATCAAGTAAAACACTAGCAAGGTAAAACAAAAATAAGACATAAAAAAGAACAACTGTTAATGGCTTTCAGTTCCATATCTAAGGAGAGGTTAGACGTTGCCCCTCCATCCTAACAACAGATAAAAACTGGAACTGACTGAGAAATCAACAACTCTTCTAGGATCCGTAAGAGACGGGAGGACACAGGGCAGCCCACTGCTGCCCAAGATTGGCAAGACAGGAAAGCGAATACCGGGAGACAGCGCTTCATGGAACAGAAGCCCGGGGAAAAGAAAGGAACCACTTTGAAATACACCAGAGCACACGGTTCTGATCAAGACTGTCCTCCGGGGAAACTGGTTAACCACGCCCAACCTTCTGAGAAGGCATCAGCGCCTAACTGACCTGGGGAAGAGGAATGCCCACCTCCAGCCCACTCAGGGCATCCTGTCCCTCTACGGAGACAGAAACACAAACACTTGTGAATTTCGCAGTCCAGAGGCACGGTGTTCAACAGCTTTTGTCATAATTGCCCCGAATGAGAAGCAACAAAGATGCCATTCAGTAGGTGAATGGATAAATCAACTGTGGTCCATGCAGACAAGGAACTATTATTCAGTGCTAAAAAATGTACTATCAAGCCATAAAACGACATGAAGGGACCTTAAATGCATGTTACTAAGTGAGACGAATCCATCTGAAATCTAAAGCTGCATTGTGCATGATTCCAACTACATGACATTCCGGAAAAGACAAAACTATAGAGATTATACAAAGATCAGTGGTTGCCAAAGGCTAGTGGGGATGGAGCGATGAATACGCTGAGCACAGAGGATTTTTACAGCAGTGAAAATACTCCATGATATTATAATGATGGGTACATGTCACTCGACATTTGTCCAAACCCATGACATGTACAACAAGAGTGAACAAAAGGTAAACTATGGACTTCAGATGATGTGTCCATGTCAGTTGCTCCTTGGGAAAAATGTCCCATCATCCTGGTTAGTGTCGTTGGTACTGGGGGAGGCTGAGCATGGGGACACGTGATACATGGAAATCTCTGTACCTCCTTTTCCACTTTCAGAAGTTACAATTCTGCTGTAAACCTAAAACTGCTCTTAAAAAAATAATGTCTTAACAAAAAAGAACCAAGTGGAAACTGTAATGTATACATTAATTGATATATATGTACACACATAACACACATGTATAAGCATGTACATAAACACTTTTTTTGGGTTTTGTTTGTTTGTTTTTTTAAGCTGAGCCATCCTGCCACCTGTTGGCAACTCAACGGCTGCTCAGCTCAGGCTGGGAATCGAACTGCTGTTGCTCAGAGCTCAAACTCTTGAGCGAGCTCTTAACCAACTGAGCCACTCAGCTGGCCCTACATAAACACTTTGAAACAAGCACAACAGATGAGAAAAATAGTATGATAGTGTTGAGTAGCTAGAATTAAAACTAAGATCTTCTCCCAACCCCTAAAACGTTTCCACAGTGTTGTAGAGAAAGGCGACACTTCTATGACTGAATAAACATTACCCAGAAATGTGGTGAGCATCACAGGTAATCCCCTAAGAGATTAAAAAAAAAAAAAAGAAGACATCTCACCCTTTTATAAACCAGGCAGATAGAACCCATTACACACATGTTTTCAAGATAAACAGTGAGTCCTCAAGTAAGAGGATGTGACAGCACCATTTGTAGTTCACCTCAAATTTACATGGTAATTATGGTGACCATCTGTGCCAGCTAATTGGCTTTATCTGAAGGAGGAACAACATTTACATATGTTTATGGCAGGAGGCACTTTTCTAAGTTCAAGCTAGGGGCTCCCCAAAGTTACTTCCTACCCTCCTGCAGAAAATGAGCAAGAGGGGAGCTCTCTTTCCCAGGGTTTACATTTCAAAGCCATGGCTTTCGGGTCCTGGAGAGGACATAACTGGCTCATAAAATTGACAAAAAGCCTATCTAGTTTTCAAAAGTATTTATATGCATTTCAAAAAGAGGTCAAAGTACTTACAATTACAAATTTTCTTTAAAAAATTACTCTAAGTAAAAGGAAGAAAGGGAAATCTCTTGATTTTTAATGGGGAGAATGAGGCTGCTTCTTATTTGTTTGTTTTGCCCTAACAATAGATAGATGTGAAAAAATAACAGTCAAAAAACCAGATAGAAAATTCTACCAGAAGGCAGAGGAAAGAGTGGAGATAGAAACAAAACAAAAACAAAGAAAGAAAGAAATGAAAACCAAGAACTAGTAGAAGTGGAATATATAACATTTAAATCAACACAAAAGTTCAAAATCTTCATAATGGAGAGCAGGAAAGGGGGGGGAAACACAAATAAGTGAAAAATCACATATTTGCAAAATTCCTTTATAATTTAACAGTAATAAAACTGATTTAAATTATTAAGATCGCTAACTAAAAGACAGAGATTAAATATGCTTTGCTAAAAGAAATACACATATATAAGATGCCATCAGCTATAACAAAATCTGTTTTTTGTGTCATTAAGATATTAAATAAACATCAATTAAACTGGACTATGGCATTGATTATAGCTCTTATTCAAATTGAGGTATGTTAGAATTGATGACTTTTTTTTTTAAGAGAAAGACAAGTTTTGAAAAATCAAAGGTGAGATGATACATGTTAACATAAACAACAAAAAAAGTTGGGATATTGACATTAGGAAATGACAAAAGAAACAACGTGACAAAAAACATCTGAGAAAAGCCCAAGAAGGATTTTATATATTGGTAAATGGAACAATTTAACAAGAAGATATATCCACACTAAACTTGTATCCACCAAACAATACAAACTCAAGTGATCATCAAATAACCAAGAGACTTCCGACCAGTGGGTAAATCATCAATTAGAGCTGGAAAATTTCATAAAATGTGATGTTTATTGCAGAAATTTATAAATGAAAGAAACCAAAAAAATAAGCAGAGCCACTGAGGAATTGAGCAATTTACTGCACTCAAGTACTAAATGTGAAATGAGTGCTTTTATGGCTTGAATGTTTGTGTCACGCCCAACAGTCATATGTCCAAAACCTAACCCCAGTGTGATGCTTTTGGGGTAGGGTTTTGGGGAGGCTCTTAGCTGATGAAGTAGATCCCGGATGCATGGGTTGTCAGCCTTATAAAAGACACCCCAGAGAGCTCCCTTTATGTCTTTCCGCCATGTAAGGGTACAGAAAGAAGGCTATCTGGAAACCAGGAAGAGGCCTCTTACCAGACCCCCACCCAATCTGCTCTCGGATTTCCGAGCCTCCGCAGTGCAGGGAATAAAGCTCTGTGGTTTAAGCCACCTGGTCTATCCGATTCCGTCCTGACAGCCAGCACTGATTAAAACAAGCGCCTCACCCAACACACTGAGAAAACATTCTTCTCAAGTACCCATAGTGTATTCACATTAGACACTTCAGGAATCCTTAGTTAATTCTAAAAGTTAAATAATATTTTATAAAATGTTTCATATTTCGCATCTCTTATTAATAAATAGTGATATTCTTGGTGCTGGCCAATTAGTTTTTTTCAGAGGTTTTGATAATATAATTTGAACTTTGTGTTAACATCCTAACAGGCACCAACTACAATTTGCCTAATTAGTTTAACACTGAAGACTAGTTTTCTTAATTGGGATATGTGAAGGGATCCAATCGTTATTAACAAATATTATATGGGCAAATGTAAATTAGAATGAAAAGTATTCCAATTTTCATAAGCCTTTATGAGTTCATAAGATTGAATAACATGTCTCTAAGTGAAAAAAAATAACAGATGTAATTAATAGTCAGTTGATAATACATGGTAAATCATTTTTGGTAAACTTCCCAGAAATCGGGGCATGAATGATTCTGTTGGCATATGAACAGTTTTTTTGCAAGCCAGTTGATGTTCAAATCTCTGCTATCAACAAATTGAAGAAGAATCTTATTTCATTGTCAACTAAAATCTCATTAAATTTGGTAATATTTAATTTTTGCACGTTATTCAAAAGGAATCCAAAAAGTCAGTGATATTTGTGTAACAAAACTAATATATCCTCATCTATTTATTTATATGAACAATAATTTTAACAATTACTTTTTGTTTAGAAAGAAAATTATTGCTGAAATTCCATTAAGTCTATCAGTATGTATTGGGTCGTCGAAAAAGTCATGACGTATTTTTCTATGTTTTTCGCTGCAAAAATGCGTCATGACTTTCCCAATGACATAATAATATTAATGGCTATAGTGGGGAAAGGGGATATCCATCTCATTAAGAGAACAATTTTAATAAAATTATACTTTTTGTTCAATCAATTATTTAACATGTAGTGGCAGTGTAAATTTTAATGTATTACACAAATCTTTGAGCCTCAGATGAGTACTATAGTGTTATTTTCAGTATTATGGTAAGATTTAGTAATGCAAAAAGAAACTAGTACTATTGTTGTTTTTACTGTAACATACTTTGTCATAACAATTCTTTGACCACTTACTATGTTCTCATCATTGTCTTTCAAAAACATGTTTCTCATTCATTTTTTATATCTGTTATTTGCCCATAATTTTTCCAGTTATCCAGTCTCAAATTCACAGATTCATCTTAAATTCCTTCCTTATTCGTTATGAATGAATTGGCTGACAAATCATTTAAATTTACATCCCCCCCTTACCTTTCCTCTCATTTGCATTTCCCAATGCAGTGTTACCACTTTGTTTCCAGTTAACCTTTAGTATTTTTGCCACTGTGTATCTGTCCTTACCTTGCCTGCTGACGTTTATTTAAATCTTATTACAATCTTCTCTATGTAGCAGCCTGTTTTAATTATACTACAATATGTATTCCTAATCACTTTGTTTCCTAGTCCTAAAATTTCACTAGCTTGACACTACCGAATAAACCCAGTACAAAACATTGCTTTGACGTTTGAATCCTTATAGGAAATAATTCAAGCTACATTCCCAATATATTCCAGTACCCATGATTCATATTATATGAACCAAAGTTAGTTTGATCCTTAAATCTCATCTTAAATGTCACCCACAACAATAATTTCAATCTAAATCTTATATACTTATAATATTCTCATTATTAACTTCCAAAGAACTTTACACATAAAGGAGTATTCTGTTTTGCCTTATAGAGAATTGCATAGCTATCTAATTTGCTAGATTTTAAGCCCCTTGAAGTCAAATTGTATGTGAACATTTCTTGTATTCCTTAGCAAAGGTTTTTTGAAGGTATAAGGCACTCTAAATTTTCTTTTCATTCCAACAGAGCATTTTTGGTTATTTCGCAATTAAGTTTTACTTCAATAGTCACACTCTTCTATTTACTACATTGATGAGTAGTCATAATGCTATGTTCAGAAATAAAGGACAGTACTCCTTTTGGTGATATATATTCAGCTAGGTCCGTAAACATTTCTATGTCAGCGGCTGTCATGGGGATTGGAAACAGAAAACCTGAAACACTGTCTGTCCTTCAGGGCGTAGCCCAAAGAAAAGAAAGAGGCACGGTCACAGATCAAGAATTCAGTATCATATTTTTCATACATTAATATGGACAGAGAGAAGTAGAGCCACATGAGGAACAAGTAGATGCTATCTGCATGGTCAGAATCATCAGGAAGGATAGTGTGTGAGTTGAACATGAAAGGGACACACAGGTAGTAGCCACCACCACCCTCTCTCCTTAATCAGCAGAAAATATGTTCCAAGACCCCTAGTGGAAGCCTAAAACTTTGGATGGTACCAAACTCTACACATACAATGATTTTTCCTACACATCCATACCTATGATAAAGTTTAACTTATAAATCAGGCACAGTAAAAGACAAGGAATAATACAATATGATAATTATAATACTATACAGTAATAATAGTATGTGAGTGGCTTTGTGTCATTATTAAATAAAATTAGAGTGACTTGAACACAAGCATTGCAATACCGCTGACGGATCTGTTAACCACGATGGCCACTAAGTGACTAATGGTTGGGGAGTGTCCACAGTGTGGAGACACTGGGCAAAGGGGTGATTCATCAGCACGAGATTTCATCATGTTACTCAGGATGGCAGGCAATTGCAAACATGAATTGCTTATTTCTGGAATTTTCCATTTAATATTTTAGGGGTGCAGTTGACTGTGGGTAAAACTGATACTGTGGAAAGCAAAACTGTGGATGAGGGAGGGCTATTGTACCCATGGTATGACCTGAGTCATTGGGCAAAGGCCCTGAGGTATTCTAGCACCTTCTGGAAATAGAAAATACCTAGGGGAATATAATCAATAAGACAGTTTGGGGAATATAGTCAATAATGTAAAGATTTTGTAGGGTATCAGATGGACACTTGTCTTATTAGGGAGACCACTTCATGGATGGTGTAGATTCCTGAACACTCCTGTGTACACCTGAAGCATCACTTTGTAAGCGGTACAAATATCTATTACATTGTTTTGCACACCTAAAACTAAAAAAAAAAAAAAAATACTAGGGGGAGGTGTTGAAAGCAGTTGCAGTGTGGTGAGTGAGAAGGCTGGGGAGATGCACAGAGTCACACCATCAAGGACACAGGTGGACACGCTGGCCACTCTGCCAAACGTCCTGAAGGCAATGGGGCCCTGAAGTTTGTTTATATGCATATGGGAGGTGGTGGAACAGTCTTTGATGGGATTCACATTTTAGGAAAAGGCATGGTTAACTCATCAAAGCATTGTTATATTGGCTAATATATTTATTCTATGATTGACAAACTAAGCTAAAATAAATACTTGACAGTCATTTCAGGCAGGATTTTCAAAGTGGCTCCATCTTTATGCTCTCACTTATAGATTCGTACAATGGGGTGGCTGGATTCCAGCCTCTCTAACGTTCCACTTGCTTCTCTCCTGAATGAGGGAAAGAGTGGGCTGATAAAAAAATTTATACAATTATGTTATATTTTCAACATCTACTTCATGGGTACACGCAGTGAGGCAATGGAGTTCATTCGACAGCGTCACCCTTTCGCTAGCCCTGTTAGGATTTTACAGTCACGGCTTTCTCCACTTTAATGGGAGTACATTTGATACACGAGGACAAAAGGAGCGTTAGAGGGCTTCGATTTCATCATTTTCTCCGTGTGATTCCATTCCCCCGGGCGGGCGCTGCAACTGCTATATTTACGGGGCTGCCTATAGATTGTCCCGGCTTGATTCGTATCTCAAACTTGGGTTAAAAGAGTCAAAAACGATTCTCCACAGTTCACGGGGCAGACAAATATGTGCTGGGTAAGTTTTCACAATGAGTCACACAACACACCTTTTAAGAAGCTGTCAGATAGACTCTGAGGAAAACACAATATGGGGAAAATAATGAAAACTAACACAATGTGGTATTAAAAGTAAAATAGATGAGCATTTTCCTCTGCAGTGCGGGTGCTGAAGTATGAACCGATGCTGTAAGTAGAAACTGATTGTATACTAGTATCCTAATTTCCCTTTCCGATTTCCACAATTTATACTTATTTGAAAATTTGGGATATACTCGTATATGATTCTATGTCATTCGATTTAAATTTTAGGATACATTTGCGCTTTGTATATATGTATATAGAGATATTAATGTAAGTTAATGAAACTCAAAAGTACACTCTATACAGAAAAGGAAAAGTCTGGTGGAGATAGATATATATTAATGTCACTGGGCTATCATCTCAAAGACCCCGACATTCCTCAACACCTAACCTATGTCACGAGCTATGCTCATTAACAGGAGCACAAAAGAATTCCCCAACGCAACACGAAAGGGCTGAGTGCAAAGACCAAGGTGCCAAACACAAAAGGGCTGAGTGCAAAGACCAAGGTGCCAAGTGTGTCCCAAAAGGACCGTGTGCAAAAAGGACCATGTAAGGAAAGGCCGAGTGCAAAGAATAACTACGCCTGCCTAAACTACTGTAATCACACCCTGCCACAGCCTATAAAGGCAGAATGCTCCTCCCAGTCGGGAAGAAGGCTCCTCCCAGTCACAAGCTCACCCTGCTCCCTTCCTTGAGCAAAGAACAAAGTTTCTGCTCTGCTTTACCAAACTGAGTCTTGTTCTATTGGCACAAATGGCACAGAGGGACCTTGGTGTGATTGGGTCCCTGGCCAGCAACGGTCAGGAAAATGACCACATCGGCTTTGCAAGCACTGCAAATTGTGGACTTTGGAGACAGATCAGTACGAAGTGCTTATCAAATGTCTGTAAAAGAAGAAAATTGTCTAGCCTCAGGGAACACAACTCTTTGAGACCTTTCTAGAGAATCCACGCAAACAGTTTGACTTATTTGAAAATCCATAAATCGCTGCTCTCATCTGTCACGTGCTCTGTGCATGCTTACCTGAGCCCAGCGACTATTTAAGTTCTAGACACTCTTTAAACCTGTCTGACCCATCTGTCACCTCCCTTCAGTGGCTTAATTAGTGAGGTCATGCCTGAATAGTGTTTTGGCCAGATCATGGGCCCATATTCCATAACGCGTTAATTTGGCTTCTCGTGTTAATTCATCATTTGAGATCCAGAGCACAGCAGGGGTCCTCTCCCTAGGTAAGCTTTCACAGAAATAATTGTGAGCTGAGTAGTCGCGACCTTGGCTTTATCTATGCTCCATTTTTGATCTAAAATTTCAGTGAAACATCAATTTTGAAACCATTTTCAAGTACACTGAGAAACAGCATTTGGGACCTATAAATTGCCCTTTAGATATTTCACCGTTCAGGGTAGATTAAGAAGGATTAAAGGGAACAGTCCTGCCCTTGGGGTGAAATAAAAAAAAAAAGGTATTCCACTTGAATGATAATTTAGGCAGGAGGGATGTTCCTTGCATTACAGACACAGGAGGAAAGCAAGGCGGGGAATTATTCGTCAGGGAAGATAAAGGGAAATGATGCCTTAGGCCTCCCTGACCCATAGACAGAAAACAAAACAAAACAAAAAACACCATTATTAACTGAAACCAGGGGAAAGCGAAGGCACTGGACAAACAGGCTGTGAATTACCCCTTTAGTTACTCGCAGGTCAACCTCACCAGGTAAAAAAGTTCAATGATGATGAATTCGATAACCAAGGGTTAGCTAAGTGCTGAATGAAGAATATAAGCTGGGTTTTTAAATCTTATCTATTATTCACAGACACAGTTAATTAAGGAAATGTAAACTAAAACCAATATGGGATATATTTTACACACATCAGATTAAAAAACAGTGAACTGGAAACTACAAGTGAAGAAGTGTATATTGGCAACATATTGTAGAAATCAGTTTGGCATTGTACAGTAAAGAAACCTAATGTTTGGTTTGAAATTTATATAAACGGCCTACTAATATATAGACCTGTACTCCAGCAGATATTTTCAAGACTGTTTATAATAATATAATGTATAACAGAAAAAAATTTCCCATATTTTCATGGAGAGACAAATGAAAACTACAGTAGCATGTATATATACAAGCATTCAGCAGAAAAAGTGAATCACTTACCTCTGCATGAATCAATATTTTTCATCTCAGAAACATGAATCTGCGGGGGGCGAAGTTCCAAACCAAGCAAAACTTCATCATATACTTTTAGTGATAAAAGTGTAAATAAATTTAAGGTATGGTAAATACGACAAGCTACTGGAGAAGTGGGGGGTAGGTTGGGGTCCGGTGCTTCCTTTTGAATGGGCATAAGAGTTACAAATACCTCCTAATTTGGGCAGTCTTAAGGATATTGACTCATTTTTCCCCCCTAACGTTTAGTTTTATAATTTACACATTATTTTGTCACATCAGAGATTCATGATTAAAAAAGTCTTTCAGGCAACAGATCCAACACGAAGGGAAATTTTTCTACTATTAGAAAAAAGAAAATGAGATAGAAAAAAAATCCCAGTCCTGTTTCCTTCTATGTATTATATGAATGATGCTCAATTTTACAAATGGAGAAAGAAAATATTGTGTTTAGAAAACTGAAAAGAATGTTAGCTACATGGGCGGAAGCTACAAGCCTTGGCGGGGTATAGCTCCTTAAAATACAAGGACTTGTGTACCGGCTGTGCTGGCTGAGGTGTGGGGCCTGGAAGGCTGCGGGGGGTGCG
>NW_017731748.1:1302654-1306834 GCF_001890085.2 Hipposideros armiger
ATATATATATATATTATAATTTATAACTAATTATATATATATATACATATATATATATATATATATATATATATAGTGTAAGGATACCTGGTAGATTACTGAATCATCTAATTAATATTACTATCTGAGGACAAATTAACATCCTGGGCTTGCGGATATAACTCATTGAGAAGAACAGCCACCATTCTTGTGATATTCCCCCCAAAATGTATGCAAAACTCAAACTGAAGAAAAAAAAATTCACCTGTGGTCTTCAAAAATGCCAAAGTCAAGGCAAACAAAGTCTAAAGAAATGTTCTGGATCAAAACATACAAGACAGTGGAATGTAATATATGATACTGGACTGGACCTCAAACCAGGAAAAATAGCTCTAAAAGACATTATTGGAAAAATTAATTGAATTTTAATAAAACGGTGGATTATAGAATGGTATATCAATTTACAATATTCTAATTTTGAAAATCACAGTAATTACACAATAGTATATCCTTTTTCTTAGGAAGCATCAAATGATGCATTTAGATTTAAAGGGACATGATTCTACAACTAATTCTCAACTATCTTGGGAAAATTAATATATTTGTATCCATTCACTTGTGTATATGTGTACACTTACACAAACAGGAAAAGAGAGGGGGTAGTAAATAAGTAAATGGGTCAAAATAGAAATACTTGGTCAACTGAATAAAGATTTCATGGGAGTATTCTGAACTAGATTAACAAATTTTATAGTAGTTTAAGATTTAAAAAAACCCAAAACGTTATCAAGGTACAAATAAAGAAGTTATCACTCAAGGGAATTGATGGAGATGAGGCTTTGCTTTTATCACAGAACCAAGGACATCATTTTATACCATATCACAAGATGACCTGAAATGACTAGAACGGCTGAATAAATCATACGCAACCTAAAATAAACACTAGAAAAACTAGAGCGACTTTGATATTTAAAATGATACTGAATTGGGGCCGGCCGAGTGGCGCGATGGTTAAGAGCTAGCTTGGGATGCCAGAGGGCCCCGGTTCAGATCCCACATATGAGGGCCAGTGACACTGCCCTCTACAGCTAAGATGCTGAACAACAGCTCAACCTGNTGACCTGCCCACCTTGGCCTTGGCAGGTTGTGTCAGAGGGTTTTGCTTCCAAGCAAACACGGATTGTGAAGAAGGACTTCTTTCCAGTTTTCCTCTGCAAGACCCTTCCTGATAACCACATTAAAATATAGACATATGTAACTGCAGATATTTCAGTGTCTGGCTCAGGTTTGTTAGGAATCAATTGACTTATGAATAGCAAGGGCTCGCATCACATATAACTGGAAATCTAAGAGGAGAAATATCCAGGAATGACTTCAACATAACCTTGTTTGTGGCTCTTTTGGGGGGGGCACGCAAAGTTGGGACTTTCTGTATTTTCCTTTGTACACTCAACTATTTCAGAAAGTGTTCATCAAATACAGGATAAAGTGCAATGAAAAAAACAAAACAAAACAAAATAGTACGTATGCGACATAAATTGTTGAGGTAGGAAAAATGTTGCATCTCTCTTTCAGTTTACTTTATCATCCTTGTCATGGCTCCATTTTAACAACATATATGTTTTACTTCCAAAAATATTTCCAAAGCTATGATTGGCGTGGGAAATTTTACAAGAAATTTCTCTCCACATACTTATTATATAGAAAACAACAAGTATCTATTTTAAAGAATTTCAATTAAAATTGAGTTGTTTTATCTACAGTTGACTATAAAATAGATCCCTGATTTAATACAATAGATTTCTGAATTAATGAAATGATTTAATTATTGTGAACTTTAGCAGATTGAACTGTTGGCTCAACTACTGACAGCATTATTTTCTGTGATATGAACTATACCATTGCAGTTTTAGAATCAGGTATGTTGACTTATAGGAGAATTTACTAAATTTAGTCATAAAACACATAAAACAATATTTTATGAAAAATATGTATTTTTTCTAATTCCTTATTCAATGTAACCATGCATTTACTGTATTTCAAAGACAGTTTGATATTTTTTTCTCAATCAACTGTCAGTTCTCACCTTCAACTTTTCAGTTCCACCTCTATTAATTAGCCTACATAAAATAGTATAAAATATAATTCTTTAGTAGAATCCAGATTTTAGATGCGTAAGTTTCACCGAAAGGTGGATGAACCAGTATGACACCCCGCAGAGTAAATACCATTCTCCTTCATCAAGTTCACTTTAGATACATAGTCTCAACCTTCAGGCCAATTGAAGCCTTAACCAAAGTCTTGCTTACTAAACTTTTGTTAAAATATCAAATAAGACTCTTTCATTTCTCAGATTAAAAAAATGATTGACATATAAACAGTCCTCTCTGAAGAAGTCTACATAGGCTATTTCAAAGTTATCTTAAATCTTTTAAAATGAATGACTTTCAAGAGCTCTGCTAGTAAGGTATCTTTACTGGCAAAAACTCAGCAGTGTGACTGTTTACTTGATATGAATGACCCCATGAACTCTTTACAAGGAATGCAAGAATATAGATAATTGTGTTTCACACGCACAGCTATAATATAACCTGCAAAGTGCACAATCTATTTAGAATTGCTATAATGTTACATTACAGTCTATTTTATGCCTGATGTTTTCATTCTAGCATTTCTAAATTTCTCTGCTTAACAATTTTAAATTGAACTGTAAGGTAACAGCATAATTTAGGTTACTGGAAGTCAATTAACTCTGTGTGATACTTGATGAAAAAATGGGTTTATAGAATTGTAATTTCAGAAAATAAAAAGCTTCATTTTTGTTTGTGGAGAGTAGCTCACATCAAGGATGATTATTCTACTGGAATATATTTTTGGCTCCAACCTAGCAGAAAATAAAGACACTTTTTTTTTTTCTCTTTTACAACGTTGACGCCACAGCATGCCCCTGGCTGAAGGAATTTTCCGCTAAGTATAAAAGCATGTTCAATGCTTTGGGTTACTTTAGGGAATATTGTTCTAAAAAAGATTATACCACCGATGACTTCAGCTTTTAACCTCAGTCATAAATACAAGTACTCTACTAGAGCCTCACAATTTAAATGCAAATAATCTTTAAACAAAAGAAATCTTGAGGGCTTTTATATCGTGAATGATAAATGGAAGGGAATTTCATAAGTGTGATAGTGAGCAACTCTGGTTTCTTTTTCACATCAATCATCTCTCCACATGGATCAACAATTAAAATAGTTCAGTGCTTCTGAGAGAGCCCGGGAAGGCAAGTTCATCATTTAAACTGCCCGTGGGAGAGGCGGACTGATCCAAAGGGAAAGCATTAATTGAAAAATGTGTAAAGGAAATGGAGGAGCCTGCTTGTAGGTTTGCTCACCTGCAAAACCAAATCTGAGCTGTGACGAGAGAGCCCAATAGTCTTGTCTAAAATAGTCCATGCTTAAGAGTGTATACAACTGTTATCGTTGAGCTACACAATTATTACACAATTATTATAGTGGAGCTTTACAGTTATTATACAATTATTATAGTTGAGAGTACACAATTATTATCATGGAGCTCATTAATATTGAAGAAATTAACTTATCTTCTCAAAACATTACTTCCAGCAGAATTCTGTGATAATTAAAATAATACTTTACATATATTCCACATAAATAAAACTTATCTTTGGTGATATTCAGTGTTCATGGTCTTACTGCCTATAAATTGTACATTTAAAAATGTGACATTTGTGTTCAGTATTTTCTTTTCCTTCTAATGACTTTTTTTCTGAGACATAGAAAGCGATAGCACATGAATTAAAAATTAAAAATAAAAGAAGATAATGTATATTCTGTATTAAAAGGATGGACACGTCTTAGTGAAGAAGCTAATCCCAGGTCTGGGGCAGGGAAAAGATGCATTGAGTCTAGATTATTTTGTTACACAAAAGGTAAGAAAGGGTTGAGAAGATGACAGACATATGTAGGAACCAGTGTAAAGGGACAACTGCTGGCCAGGTAATAATGAATAATAATCTGAATTCAAACTGACATGAACAAATGAATGAAGAAAGCTCTTCCTCACAGAAGAAGATCAGCTAAAAAATATGGAAAGAATTACAGAGTCAAAAAATAATAGATGATAAACCTATCAGGTCAAAGTTTGATAAATAAAATTAGTTATAAATTATAATATATATATATAT
>NW_017731748.1:1307834-1317024 GCF_001890085.2 Hipposideros armiger
CAGAGGGCCCCGGTTCAGATCCCACATATGAGGGCCAGTGACACTGCCCTCTACAGCTAAGATGCTGAACAACAGCTCAACCTGGAGCTGGGCTGTGGTGAGTCACCGGCGACAGCGTAGGCTGCAGCCCCTGTGGCAGTGAATGTGGGCTACCATGTGTAGCCAGCAGCCAGCGTGAGCGGCCGTCCAGAGGCCGGCGACTGATCTGCCTTGCCCGGGAAGAGTGCAGTGATGGTGCCAACTTGGGCCACTGAAGCAACATCCTCCACAACTAGACTGAAGAACAAAAGGACAGCAACTTGTCTGTTCCCATCCCCCAATTCCCCAATAAAAATCTTTAAAATAAAACAAAATAAAATGATACTGAATTGAATCAAAAGACTACACATTTTAAGTACTTTTGATGATTTGCTAAATACTGTTTTGCAGTAGCAGTGAGACTCTTCTTATTAGAGCCTCACACAGTAGGTGGTGTTTCTTTCCTTGTTTAACCTACTATTCGACGTCAGTGTTTGATTATAATAGTTACATAATATATAGTATAGAGAGCTACCTAGATGAACTGCTAGGTGCCGGGGGGTTCATCTCAGCACTTGGAGATAAACAAAATAATAAGCACAAAACAATGAACAAACTGAAAGGAAAAACCAGTTATATCTTAACAATCATTTAACAATATCGAAATTGTTGGAGGATTTACAGGTAGGGTCAAATATACATTTCTAGTTTCTTTTCCATAAAAAAACTAGAGAAACTCTTTAGCTAATTTAACTAGGAGAATAGTATCTTTTCTGGTCTACTCTGAAATCTTTTAATTCCAAATTTTAATGACATTTTCTACATCATCGTTTCCCCTTCCTTTTCTGTTTCTCTCAATAAATTATTCAACACATAATTACTAGATTCTCAAGTGTTCCATGGGAGTTACACAATAAATAATACAATTTCAGTTCTGGGGGTTACAGTCGAGTAGGAAAGAGGTATTTGGGCTAATTTGTGTTATGGGGTAGTTTTGATTTCGTCAGGGAGTTCATAGTCTGTGCAGTTGCTTACAATTCACTCTAAATATAGTGTCGCCACTTCGTTATTAATGAAAATTCTGTCTTCCAATACACTCGATACATGTTTTGCTTTTTAACCTGGAAATGGCAGACCTGGGTTTACATTTTGCTTTTTTCTCTAATATGAAAATACACCTTCTGCCTGTAATGTTGTCCATTTGGTCATAGGGAAAGATATTCTGCCTAGTGTTTTTGGGAAAAGTTATGCAGACACACAGATGTGCAAAGGCTACCACGATGGAGTATCTTTCATCGGAATCACCTTTCACCCCACCAGAGCAGCTCACGTTTTCCCTGTGAACGCCCTCGTTTCTAACACTGTGCAGACCCTATGCCCTCACTTCCGATATCCCAAATCAACAGCAGTTCCTCACCATATACTGGAGGAAGTCAATAATATTCCCACTATCTGCTTTCCTTTTCCTATTTTAGCACCCCCTTCTCATTTTTTTTGGAAGTAGTTCAAATATAATTTCCTCTGTGAGCTATGAAATATTTCCCAAACCCACTTAATACCTTTTCTCCAGAACATCCTATGTAAACAGTAGGGGAGAAAAAAATGTTTCCTCAAATAACTTTAGCGCTTAAGTTAGTAAGTGGAGCCTGCAAATTAAACTGACAAAAGACAGATTAACAGGAGAAAAGGCAAATCAATTTTAATGATGCTAATATTTTTATATGCATGAGGCTTCCCAGAGAAGCAGTGAAAAGTAAAAAGCAGTTAGACGTGGAGAATTATTACAGATACCATTTTTAAGAATTTTAATACCTTATCGAGAAGTGAGTACACCCCCCCCCAAAAAAAAAGGGCACTGGAGTACTTGGGGTGATAAATCGTGTGCAGGTAAATACAAGGGGAAACTAATGATAGATAAGAGTTCATTAGGTAAGCGTTATTCTGCCGAAGCACCTCACTCAGTGCCTTCTGCATCTGGGGTGATAAGGGCTGTCCTTGCCCTCCTGATGAAGGAGGGAGAGTGGTCACCTTCCCAAGGGAAATTTAAGCTTACTTTTAGGCAGATAGGGGAAACTTCCAGAAATTTTTTTCCCCCCACATCTGTTACATCTCACATGTTTTCACTTAATCTTTATACCAACTCTGGGGTTCTGAGTGGGTCTCCACAATGCCTATATTATGACACGTGTATTTCTTGCTAAATCTTCTGTGTGTGTTTTTTCCCCACTTCTGGAAGTTATGAAAGGTGTCGTGATCTTTCTAGATCCTTTCTTCACTGACCAAGCTCCGCCCAGCTTGTATAATAGTTTTACGCCTGGGACAGAGGAAGCTCTGTCCGTCAGTGTTGGTAACTAAAGGCTTTACGTAGCCTTTCGCTATGTCTGCACTAAGTGGGCGTATGGAAACGGGTTCACACAGGCCTGTGTTTGACTTGAGACCACAGAGCTCATGAGCCAAGTGATCTTAGGAAAGTCAACGCGTCTCAGAGGGTATTGCTTTCCTGATATATACAAAGGAAATACTGACATGACCTTCCTGGGAAGGCAGGAAACACTACATAAAAAAAATAATGTGTATCAAGTTCCAAGGCAGAAGGCTGCTATTTAAAAATTCCTACTTTTCTCTGTTTACAGAAATTTTTTTCCTACCCTCTCTCACATCCTCTTCAGCGATAATGCCAAGAAGCCTGCGTATGGGAATTTATTAATTTAACTTCAGTTTCTAAGGAAAACTAGTACCTATTTTTCTGTCAGTACATCAGATTTCAATTAAATGTATGTATGACATTATTTCCAGATCTATTAAAGACTACTGCCTATTTATGAAGTACATGGGGTGATTAAATTACATTACTGGATGTAGAAACACCTAAATTTTAGTCAAACATAAAAAAAAAAAAGGAACTATGCAAGCAGGAAGTTAAAGTAAAAGGGAAAAAAAAGTATATATGCACATACAGACACAGGCATACATACGCAAACACATATAGTGGGGGTGCCAAAAAATGCATACATGTGGACACTTTGGTCAGAGTTGCTCAAGCAGTAGTTTGTCTTCATCAGAAGTTTCTGGACGCTGATGGTCACCACTTAGAGCACCTCTTGTCATTGTAGAAGTCAAATGTGACTTGCATTCATCTTTTATTATTGGTATATACTGAGTATTACAATTTTAATACAGTTTTTTTCCCTTTTTTAAAATGTGTATACATTTTTTGGCCCCCTCTGTATGTACAGTATATATTCGTATATAAGCAGACATGAACTAGTAGCACCTTAAAGGCATAGTCTAGCCAGTGCTATAGAGGATCGATGATAATGTCAGTCAGTAAAGTGCATCTCTACCAGCAAAACATTTAATCAAGTATTTTTCCTTGAGTGAGATCATGGTACAGCCTTTGGAAAAAGAAGATTGATGTGAAAATAATATCACTCTTTACACTTCCTAAACAAGAACTTCCTATGATGAACACATTTCTCCTATCCAAAGAAAGAACAGTTTCTTCCATCGGTATATAAAGAGCTTCAGAGAAGTTTTCATATTAGAATTCTGATACTAAGAGCTAACATTGATAACACACCATTATTAGTCTAATCTTCTCAAAACCACATTACATTTACAACTTTATGTAATTCTGATAATAGCACAATAGTTTGATATTTTAATTATTCCAGATTACAGAGGAGGAACCAGACGCACTGAAAGGTTAATTCATCTAAAATGACAGAGGTCGTAAGAGACAGTCCTGGGATAAAACATAAGATCTCCATGATCTTATTCTGAATAGAATTTAAATGCATATCTGGCATATCATTCTCTAAAAATATTCTTTCAAAGGACTTTCAGAAATATATTAATAAAGCCTTCATGTTGTATAATTTTGAGTCAACAATATTAATGGTGCATCATTTCAACTTTTGCGATTTTCTCTGTGTTTTATATTTTATATTTCTTGTATCATCATTTTGCTTTAACAGTGACTCTTGTTTACAAAGAATGTCCCATTACTTCTAACGAAATAATCACTCAGATTTTTTTTTTTATGAAGAATTCCCATTAAAACCTGTGTGAATTTGTTCATGACTTCTATTTTCGATTTCATCTTTGCCTCATTCCATTATTAAAAAGGTTATTGACTGCTATGTGCACTTTAAGCAGTACCAATTATACAAATTAAAATAGAGATTATAGGGAGAACTGACTCATAAGAGAGCAGCATTCCTTTACAATTCGAAAGTTAGCTTAGTAAGAGGAGAACATACTGCACTTCATGAATTTCCATCACATTTTTTCCTGCCCTGTTCCTCGTGTGTTAATGCTAAATTGAGCTCCATCTATTCAGCCACGGAACTGAACTACATTTTCAGCCTTGAATTACTGTGCTCTCACAGGAGACAAGAGACTTTTGCTTCGCAAGGCAATCATTTTTTTGGAAACTGTGTTTTTAGACTATCATATTCTACGATAATGAATCATTTTATATTGAAGGATTGATGGAATTCGTTTTAGTGATTCATTTGGGACTTCCTGGAAATGACAAATAAAACCAATCAAACCTAATTGCAGATGGAATAGGACATCTACATTTTAGATATACACAGGATGTTGGCACATACAACCGAATCAGTCTAGGTTCTTTATGTTCAGGTAGCTATAACGGCCTCAATAACTATCTGCTTTTATGACAAACAAAGACATGAAATGAGGAGCTTCCTAATTAAAATGTCTAACCATCCAAATGCTTTCATCATTTTACTCAGAACACTACATTTCCCCTGTATATTTGCTGAAAGAAAAAATGGAATCATGGAATTAAATATGAAAAGCTGAATAAAAGATTTAAATTCTCAGCTTTAAGAAACCTATGAAACCACACAAAATTAACCAGTTATTTTTTTTCAGCTCTTAATGCTTAGGAAAGCCTACCAGGCACATATAACTTTTGAAAAAACAACACTGATAAAATTGGTCAAAATGTTCTCAGAAACAAAATGTCACATCAAGATTATCAGTCAAGGCTATTTCTGTGGCATTTTTATATACAGCTTCCTTCAGATAATTTATTAATACTTCAATGTCTTTTAAAAAACTCCAACTGTAATATATTTGGGTTATGAGTAGAAACTATCAAAAGTAGCATCATTAGCTTATTTAGGGTCATTTTTAAAACAATTTACCATGTATACCTATAGGAAAAAAAAGAGCAAATATCATAAGTAGGCATTCTCTAGCAGGAAAAAAAAAATTACCATAAAGACAGGCTCAGCCTTGTCAGCCTCATGATTAATTGGAGCAAAATAAGACCACACTGAGATTTCATTTCACACTCATTTACTGGGCAAAAATAAAAAACTAAAACCTGACACTACCAAATATTAGAGAAGTTTTTGCACCACCGAGATCTCCTAGTCTTTCGTAATGAGTGTGTTAATTGATAGACCTTTCTGGTACCAACTCAGCATTCTCTGTGACCCAACAATTACACTCTTGTCTTCCACGAATGACACAGTCTAGCTGCAATGGCCCAGATGCTCACAATGGCATCATTTGTAACAACAAAACCTAGACGCAAACTCGGTGTCCACAGATGTGCCAATGGATAAACAAACGCAAGGTCGAAGTCTTCACACCAAGGACGGCCCTCTTCCACTTCCCCCAACAAAAGTGAGCGTCTGTGCTTCCTCCCTTCACAGCTGGCATGCACTCTGACAAACAAAATGAGACAGAAACGGTGCAGTGCTGTTTCTTTAGCGCTTCAAATGTCCTTAATACTTTCCTGCGCACTGTCTTGGAGCCCTGAGCCGTCATCGAACGAAGCGTGACTATCAAGCTGGCTGGAGAGGCCGCATGAAGAGAGAGTCTGGAAGATTAAAAGGAGCGTTCCAGCCACTCAGCCATTGGACCACGCCGGTGCAGGGGGCAGGCATGTCGTGACGAAGGGATTTTTCTGCCCTTGTCTTTCCAACCAAGTCAGTACAATGTAGCCCAGAAACACACCAGCCCAGAGAGCACTTTCTAAAACTGCAGAACCAGGAAAAATATGTGGTTCTTGTTTTGATCCACCAAGTTCTGGAGGGTTTGTTAATGTAGCAAACAATTATTAAAACGCATGCTTCTGTTGTTGTATCACCTTTATATTTGTATACTAGTGTTTTCTAAGTTATGTGTAAATATTTTTCCAAGGTTATAGCTTGATTTTTTTTTCTTTTTAAAATTATCTTTTAACCAACAGAGGTTTTTGAACTTAATTTAGCCATACTTACACTGATTTTTTTTCTTAAGAATGAACACTTCTGCATCCTGTGTAAGAAAATTACCACTTCCCAATATCAAAAATACATTCCTGTCTAGTTTCTTCCAAACTACAAAGCTTTGTATATGATATTGCAAGATTTACGTTATCTGGATTTGAATTATGGATATGTTGTGATGGAGGAATCCCATTTCATTTTTTCTTTCCATATGGATGACACATATTGGCTGCAGATTTTGCCACCTCACCTTAAACCAAAGCCGTGTATTTGCAGGGATCTATTTCTGGGTCCACTATTTTGTTCTATGTGTCAATTTCCCTTCCCTTGTACACTTTTTACACTGTCTGAATTACTATAACTTAAAATAAGTCTCAGGGTTTAGTAAAAATGTTTCTTCCTCCCCATTTTTTTTTCTTCAGAAAGGCTTAAACTGTTTATAGTTCTTTGCTTTTCTATATAAATTTTAGTATCATCGACTCTGTTGATCCATTTGAATTGTAGAGAAGACATGCTATCTTTATGCTATTCATTCATTTTATCTATTGACATGGGCTACATCTGCTTTAGAGTTTTAATACTTTTTCAGTAGATTTATAATTTTCTGTGTACAGATCTTGTACATCTTTTGTTACAGTAATTTCTAGGTATTTCATTTTTTTGTTGTTTCCATTTCTAATTGTTTGTGGTAAATACTGATTTTTTTTTTTTTTTTTGCATAGTGGTCTTCTTTCCAGTCACCTCACTATTTTGTCCTATTATCTTTAAAACCAATCGACGTCTGTATATTCTTCCCCTCCTCGTGTAAACAGTCACATCTCCTGCAAACAATTATTACTTTTCCTCTTTCTGATCCTCATGCTCTCATGTTTCTAAAACTCTTTGCTCCATCACCTCCTACCCTGTTGAATATCATTAGTAATAAAGGGTCTGCCCCTGATTCTACAAGTAGTACTGCTCGTGATACTCACTTAGAGTTGTACTTATTGAAAACATTTTTACCTTATTTTTGTGAGGTAAAATAATGTTTTGTGTATCCCCAATAGTCTAAATATTTCTGACATATGAGTCTGGAGTTTCGAAGTCCGAATAACTGTGTAAAAACCCACGAGACTGGGTGAGCTTGCCAAAGGAGTGGAATACAGAGGAGCAGCAAAGTGTGCTCCTTAGGTTATTCCAACAGGAAGAGGACAGGAAGAAGAAGACTCACATAAAAACGTAAGAAATAGAAGAAACACCAAGAGAAAGTCATGCTCTGAAAGCTAAGTGAGGGAAGTATATCCAGAAGAAAACACTGATACATTTCAAAATGCTTCTCTCAGGTCAAAAAGGATAAAAATTACGAACTTGCTGTTTGTTTTACCCAGATTAAAGTAATTGGTAGTTTCAGAAGGAGCAGCTCGAAGTGGAGGAGCTAAGTGAAGACAGTGTATCAAAGAAGAGAAATAATAAGTTGAAAGAGAGGACTGAAGAGAAGTTTTTGGCTATTTGAGGAAAGAAGAAGTAAAATAGTTGCCCCAAAATAGTGAGAAGTAAAACAGAAAAGGGAAGTGTGATACGAGTTCCAGAGAGCATTAAACTACATTGAGTTTCACAGTAATACATTTAAAGTGGAAACATTCATGTAGTTTTAAGTTTTTCTTCACCTACATGCAACAATAGTGTACAGTTACACTACAGGCATACAACGGATTTAATGTGTGTTATGATTTGATACGTGGTCAGCAATATATTTGAGTCAAAAGATAGTTGGAGGGAGCGAGGTGGAACACAGAAGCTAGTGACCATTAATGGAACAACTTATTATTTTTTGTATTATAAAATGCAATTTAATTACCCAATTTCTCTGGAAATTAAGGCTGTAGCACCTAAAATACATTGGCATTATATCTTGTTAACTCTTGTCTCAATGCTGAAATCCGTATCTTGGATATGTTAAATGCTCAATATATGTTACCTGATATTTATAGTAAGATGAAACAACTTAAGCAAATAATAAGTTAAAATTCTCTTAGCTTTTAATTAGAAATTAAGCTCATATTATATTCCAAATTTAACACCTTGCTATCAAAGAACGCGGAATTACTAAGACTATCTTTTTTTTTTTTATGACAGTTGCCCTGATTATAATTTTTCCACTTCTTTATCCACAAAAAATAGGACACTTGAGGGGTTTGGGAAATGGTCCAATTAATCTTAACTTATATAATATTTTAAAGGACCTCTCTGAGTTCAGTAAATTATTACCTCTTGATTACACTCAATCATATTTCATTTTGGGAGGTCAACAATGCAGCCCATCAGCTGAATTGAACCATCCTTAATTAACGATAATCATAGCTTAAATTTCCTCTCCCTAAGAGAAGCTGTCAACTATAAAAAAAAGATGCTTTTGTATCTACTGAAATAGCTCAGATAAATTTGTATTTGAAAATGAAAAGCAAGGACATCTTTAGTCAACTAAATGTTTTTGATCTGTAATCGATCAATTTGTTTATCTGATGTTTCTGTCTGATTTATACTGCACATCATGTATATGTTTAATAACACTGAGTTTGTCATTACAAATTTTAAATTCACAAATGAGGATATTCAGGATTTAGGTAATAAGTACATAGTAAATGTTCTACAGATAGGATTACAATTCTTAGATGTCACATTCATATGTGATATGCCCAAAGATCGAAAAATCAAAATAGGAAAATGGAAAGGTATCATGCAGGTTAATAACATAAACTGAATTTTGTCCAATGTGCCTACCTCTGTCTTCTTTTTTCTCTTCATTGTCAGTCCTATTTTGTTGTCTCTACACAGTTTGTATTTTTTTTTTTTTTAGCTGAGCCATCCCGCCACCTGTTGGCAGCTCACGGCTGCTCAGCTCGGGCTGACTCGAACCGCTGTTGCTCAGAGCTCAAACTCTT
>NW_017731748.1:1322319-1332831 GCF_001890085.2 Hipposideros armiger
CAATGATAATACCAACATGGGCCAGTGAAGCGACGTCCTCCACAACTAGACTGAAGAACAAAAGGACAGCAACTTGTCTGTTCCCCTCTCCCAATTCCCCAATACAATCTTTATATAAAAAATTATATATATATATATATATATATATAGTCATAATAATACCATACTCTTCTTTTTCTGTATTATTTTGCATTTGATTCAAAAGATAACCTGTCCCCAAAAATTCTAATATCATTATCTCATAAATATTGAGAAAACAACTTTATGGACTTCTTTCCAAGTGTTGCAAATTACATATCGCTTAATACAGTGAAGAGTCCCCGGTGAGGTAACTAGCATGACCGATGATATAGCGTCATCAGCATTGATGCTGAGGCCATCTCCACTGTCCATGCTGCTTCCCCTATATTTAATCCTAATTCCCTTCCTGCAAGGCTGAGCCATGTGCCATGTTTGATGTGATTTAGCTCGTTGATCTCTGTCAGATGTCGTTGTTGAAATCAAAGTAAAGCAAAGAACATTGCGGAGATCACAGTTATTTGATCATTATATTAACGTTTCCGAGGCCCACCAAAGAAATGTGAACTGGGACACACATGCCAAGAACAATGTTTCAGAGTCAATTACGATAACTGCTTTTGTTTAAAAGTACTATAACTTTCTCTTCAACATTCTTTCCTTGAGAAGTCCTTATGTAAATGTGACTGTTATTGTATAAGGTAAGTTAGAAATTCTTAAAAACGGAATTTTTTTTCAAATTACTTTCAATAGTTCTCGGTGTGTTCAAAGACTTATCTGTTGAAATGGAATATAAATCCCGATACAGAATCAAAAATGTTGGAGGCCAGTTCTGCTGAACGACATTAAGTAATCAAGCCACAGTAGAAATGACATATTATGTCACCAGGCTATCATCCAAAAGACCCCAACTATTTTCGACACCTAAACTATGTCACTAGCTATGCTTGCTTCAGGAACTGGAAGGATTCCCAACTGCAAAATAAGAGGGCCGAGTGCAAAGACCAAGACAGTGATGAGGCCTCGTGTGCAAAAGGGCTGAATGCACAGACCGTGTGCAAAAAGGGCGCTGCACAAAAGGGCCTAGTGCAACAGAATAGCTGCGCCTGCTTAAGCTAATTTAATCACTCCCTGCCACAGCCTATAAAGGCAGAAGGCTCCTCCCAGTTGGGGACAAGGTGTCTTGCGAGCACAAGCTCACGCTTCTCCATTCCTTGGTCAAAGAACACAGTTTCTGCTCTGCTTTACCAAACTCAGTCTCGTTCTACTGGCACCAACGGCGCTGGGCAGAAGGACCTTGGTTTAGGTCCTTGACCAGCAAGGTAACACCTAAAGCACAGAAAAGCTGAAGGTGTGCTCTGATGTCTGTGTAGACACAAGCCGAAGGTAATTCCACGGTTTTGACTTTAGCAGAATCAAAGGAATTAGTTATGAGCTATGTTTTTATTAGTTATAAGAATTTTCTGATTCACCCATGTACTGTAAGATTCATGACAAAAGTGCATAACAGCTGGTACTTAACGGATTCATATTGGATAAAAAATATTCAATGTTGTAACATAGTCAATCATTAGCTTAGCCACCATCCCGCCACCATGAAAGACAGAGGGCAGCAGAGTCAGCAACGTGGCCTGTCAAGGATCTTTGTCTCAGCCTCCTGGAAATATGCCTAAATGTCCCAAAGGATACTCCTGACTATGAGAAGGTAAAAAGGGAAATATATTTTAGAAATCAAAGTTTGCCCTAGATGCATCATTTAAATCTCTATTTTTATTCTATCTGTTGTGCAGGGATGTAGAGTCGCCTAAAACAGTTCAAGAGAGCATGTGCAATAACCTTTTTAATCTCTGAATTTTAAATAAAGTTGTATGTGTTTTGCACCTGTCATTTGACAGAATAAACACAGCAATAATGTATTTTCAATACAAAAAACCAACAACATTAGTTTTGCTATTATATATGTGCAATCCTCTTTAAAGCCAGCAGCTGTTCTCACGTGGTGGAACTGCTGCCAGACTTTCGGAAAGTAATCCCTACCATTTCTAACTCAGGCTGAGCCACATGCTGAGAGGGCTGCAAACATCTGGAAACCCAAAGGCTTCTGCCTATCTATAAATCTGCAACTTCACTTTTTTTTTTTTAATACTATTGGTCTTGAAAAGAAAATTCATTCAAAATACTGGTGTTAAGAGGACCAGTACATTAGAGACTGTAACTGAATGCAAACTTCCCCAAAACTCGGTGGCTTCACACATTGTATTATTGTCACAGATTGTGGGGATCAGGAACTCAGGCAGGACATAGCAAGAGTGACTGTTTTATGCTCCTCATGTCTGAAGACTCAGCACTGAAAACTCCAGAACTGGGAGTGGAATCAACGGGTGGCCCTTTAATGGACATGTCCAGCTACCCGGCTGGAGTGACTTGGGGGTATAACTGCCCCCCTCTGAAGCCCCTCCGCAAGCCTCCCTCAGAGGCAACTTGGCCTCCTCAGAGCATGGAGGATACAGGATGGTTGTGGAAATTGCAGTGAGAGGAACACAGCTTGTGTTATGCATGACTCCCTTCATATGCTCATTTATTTGACTGACATGTGCTGAGAACCTATTATGTGCCAGGCAATGCTTTATTCACTGATGAGGATATAGCCGTGAGTAGGATAAAAATCATTGCAAGAATGACATGTATATCGCAGTTGGAGAAATAGAAACCAAATTGACTAGAGTATGACATAATACCAGGGAGTCACAATGGCCACATGACCTGCGTCCTACATCGTGTGTGAACCGGCTTACATCTAAATAGCAACTGGTCAGTATTGAGGCCATTATGGACTTGCAGCAAGTCAAGCGGCACAGTCCTTGGAGAGAGACAGACCTTTAACAATGTCCCGCATCTATTTCCAGGAGTCACTAAAAGGTGTCACAGACGCAGTTTCAAGGTGGTCGTCTCTGACTTTCTGTTGTGTTTTGCTAGAATTTCTAGCCAGGTTCCTATGTCTGTGCCAGTGGCACCAGTGACCCCGCCAAAGGTGGGTGTGCTGGATCAATGCTGAACAAGGCCATCAAAATTTCTGTACAATCACTGCCCATGGAGCTGGGATATTTCCAAAATCATCTCTGGTTACTGCCAGATGCCGGAACCTATACTGCGGAAGGTAGTGATTCTGGTTTGCCATTTTCAGTGCCTAATAAAGATACCATGAAACCCCTCTTTTAGTTTTAACAAATCTCTAGTTTCAGGCTTTTTATGCAATGAGGTTGTTCTTAAAGCTGAGGATATAGGAAAGGCTAATGAGAATAAATGTGAAAATATAAATGTCAATGTTTCTACAGAATAAGCCTCAAAGATACAGCATATTAATGACATAATGTCACTATGATCATTAGTTCACTGATACCAGCCCCTGTTTAACTTAAATATTGTTAACTTTAATGCATGGCACCCAAACCCATCATAATACATCATTCTGTGTCTATCCATCCAGCTGACGGGCCACTAGTTGTGATGTGTTCCGAGTTGTATCTGGGAAAAGAAGCCACGCGTATAATTGTACACTGGGAAGAAGAAGTGATGCTATACTGTGAGCAGGTTATAAGTATATTCTATTAAAGAAAATATTGCTGTCAATATTATTAAATACACATTAATTAATACATTCTATTTTTGTAGTTAAAATTATGTGATATGATATATCACATTATATATTTCTCTTTATCTGTAGTTTACAGATCAAATGTTTCATTCTAGTGTATTCTCTACAAATATACTGGAATCTAGCCACGGCAACATGGATTTACTTAACAGTAGAACATTCTAAGAGAGAAGTTCTGCTCTGTGACTTAAAATAATTTCTACAATTTTACAATGCGTTTTTAGTTGTTCATATTTAAATAACACATATTAAACCAAAATACTTTTTATTGAATAAAATAAAATAAATAAAATAACATATATTTGTATGAGGTTATTTATATAGTACATGAAGGAATTGTTTTCTTACAGCTTCTGTCTTCCTTCAAAATGAGGAAAATTAACTCTAATATAGCCCCAGTACATTTAATTTATTAAAATACACACAACTATGAAATATTTTTCTGTATTTAACAGCCTTTCCTTTTATACTTTTTTTTTTTTTTTTTTTTTTNTTTAGGTCAGTGACAATTAAATATCAGTAATTTCATATGGTCCTGTCTAACATTTTAGAAATTATCCACATGCTGTTTTCAAAATATTTACTGGTTTTTTTTTTTTTTTTTTTGGGTGGGGCATGCTTATTTTGTTTGCTCAGTAACTGTTTACTACATTTTGTGCATTTAAAATTATAAAATAGGAAAAAATATACAATTATTTAAAAATCTATTTCTTTTAGGAAGACAGTTGACATTTAGGAAGAAAGAACACTGACAAAAAAATCTACGATCCATATGCAAAGTAAAACATGATGGGATCTAAAAATGCAGAAAATAGGCAAAAAAATATTCAATGGGTTAATAAAGTCATAGAATTTGAGGTAGCAAAATTATAATTCCTGTTAGCTACATAGATGATATATTGCAGAATTGTACACTTGAAACCTATGTAATTTTACTAACCATGGTCATCCCAATAAACTTTAAAAAAAAATCTGTTCGCAAATAATGGATATATCAAATAGTATACACACATTTAGAACTTTTAATGGAAACACAGTATTTAAAAAAAAGAAATGCCTATTTCCTAGGTACCAGTGGTTCATAATTTAAAACAAAGAAAAAGAGAAAGAAAAATATAGCCTCAAGAGACTTACTTGGTAAATTAGCAGTTTGACATTGACAAAAGAATATGTCTTAATGAAATGGAAATGAACTTGAAAGCAAATATTTAACTATTATATCTGTTTTTGCCATTTTATTTTAGAATGTTGTACAAGTTGGATAGCAAAGTGTTCTGTTTTCGTAGATCAAATTAGGATAAGTCCCAAAAAGGATAGCGTGGCTGCCAGAATTCTTGTAAGAAATTATATAAGGATTCATAAGGCCTATGTGAGGGAAAACGGAAAATCAATTTTGTGTCTTGTTAGCAACTGTGTAAGGTTTTCTGAGCTATCTAGATCGATGATCTTTGAAATATAAACCATGGACCCGCATCACCTGGGGGAGCTTGCTAGAAGTTCATATTCTTGGGCACCAACCCACACCCACTTAATCAGAAACCCTATGGGTGGAGCCCAATATCTGCCTTTTGAGAAAAAGTTTTGCAGGTGATTCAATGCAAGCTCAAATTGGAGAACCACTGACCTAGATAATTGCTTCACCCTTTTGCTTTATTTCCCTTCTGCATACCTGTCAGTGATTGCTATGGAAATGTATTATAATACAGTCAACACACAATTATCTCTGATATTCAGGGAGCAGAATGATTTGGACAAGAGAATACCTTGGATAATCCCGCCTCTCTCGCTGTTGGGTTCAGACTCCGCCCACTCATCCATTTTGTGCCAGAGCCCCTAATGAGAGCTATAATTGACTGGCTCCTGTTTCAGCTCTTTTTCTCTCCTGCCCACTCTCTGATGAAGGTGCTAATGAGCAGTGAACAAGCCTGAAGGCAACAGCAGGAGGAAGGAGGGGAGGGGGGCCTGTCCCTCGGAATAGTGGAGAATAGATTATGACATCAAAAACAATTTTTAAAAATACCTCCCTTTTCTGCCTTAAACTGTTTTTAACATGCTGATATTAAATACATCTTTAAACACTTTCTAGTAAAAATTTGAGCACTTACAGCGGAGTGGCACTGGTATTTTCTCAAGATGGCTTTCTTTCCCTTCAACTATCGGTGTTTCTCCCTTTTTTGTCCTGTTTGACTAGTTTCAATCTAGTTCCTTCTGAACTGCCATCAACAAAGCCTTTCTTTCCTTTTCTCTAAGTCTCTATAAATTTTATCTCCCTGTTCAATTGCTTTAAATGCTAGTCTGTAAACCTTCTTAAAAACAGAGGAGAAAGAATGGAAAAGTAAAATAACATTAAACACCACGCCACGATGACAGGTATAATTCCAAAGGTGTTTCAGGGTTTGACACGTCAAATAAACCTCAGTTTGAAGGGTATTATTTGGCTTCTCTGTATTGCTTTCTGCAAAGTGGTAGCAAGAAATCTTTTAGAAAATTATTGTGTGATTTTGACTGAAAAAAGAGAAAACATGTCATCAATATAGTCATAATAAGGCCGGCTGAGTGGCACACTGGTTAAGAGCTGGCTTGGGACGCCAGCTCTGAGCAGCAGGGCCCCAGTTCGGATCCCACATGAGGGCCAGTGACGCTGCACCCTCTACAGCTAAGATGGTGAACAACAGCTCAACCTGGAGCTGGGCTGCAGTGAGTCACCGGCGACAGCGTAGGTTGCAGTGGGGCTGCAGTGGGCTGCCGTGAGCTACAGTGTGTGGCCAGCAGCCAGCATGACCTGCCATGAGCAGCCATCCAATGGCCGGCGATTGACTGCCTCACCCAGGAAGAGCGCAATGATAANCTCCTCATCATATACTGTTGGACTCTCTAGATTGTTCTTACGATTTTTTTCTCTTTTCTGTACAATCTGTGTTTTTTTTTGTAGGTTATTATTTTTTTTTTTTAGCTGAGCCATCCTGCCACCTGTTGGCAGCTCAGCTGCTGCTCAGCTCGGGCTGACTCGAACCGCTGTTGCTCAGAGCTCAAACTCTTGAGCGAGCTCTTAACCAACTGAGCCACTCAGCCGGCCCTCTGTATTTTTTTAGATATACAGGACGCCATGACTGAAAGAGCCATAAAGCCTCCCAGAGAAGGTGATCTTTGCCTCGTGTCTCCTCTCCCTGCGTTAGGCATATGGGATGGCCTCCGTCCAGGCAGACACTGGGCTGGCCTGGGGCTCATTGACATTTTGGTAGGACTTCCTCCACACCCCCCACATCTGGTCTGCCCCTGGGCATGGCCTACTGATTATGATTGACAGTGAGGCACATCTGCATCTCCAGAACCCAGAAAGACGGGGGCAGATGCAGCTTTGTCCTGTAGAAGTCTCCAGCTCAGCAACACAGTCACTGACCTCAAAAAAACTCAGCCTCCAAAAAACATTTTTTTTGGACTCAAAAATTCCCATGCAAATAAAGACACTTTATTTTATTCTTACTTCAGAAGCACAGATTTTTGTGTGTGTCACTTAGGATAAAATCAAGTTGTAGCAAATTTCAATCCAGTGAGCTTCTCCTTTAATTTCATATGTTTACTTAGTTTTGCTTCTGTTCACATTGCCTTTAGCACAATAAGGTAATTTATATATTGCTAGGTAAAGCTGGAGGCTTCAGAAATAAAACATAAGTATAGATTCCAAGGCTTGAACAGGTGTAATACAAACAGGGCATGCTCCAACCGCTGAAATTCTAGTTAGACTTGTGAGCGGGCCTCGCCAAAATATCTTACTATACTTGTTGAATTCAATAAATTTCAGTATTATGCAAAGCCAACAATTAATTCCAAAATGTTACTTTGAATTCTCCGTCCTCCTCCAAGGAGTATTTTAATACCGTGTAGGGAAAAGGATGTAACAAAAGGAACCCCCTATTGCCCTTTCAATTAAGAACACAATAAGTCTCACACTAGTGACAAAGAACCAGTGATCCAATCTCAACGAAACAGCGAACAAAGCAAAAACTGTAAAAGATGCTGTTTTTCGATAGTATCAAGCACTCTCCACCAAAGAAACTCCCTTGAAAATTTCACAGTGAGAACATGGCAATTTTTTATTAATTCAGATTTTGTCAGCCCTCTGGAGCTCAAGCGGAAACCTACTTGCCCCAGTGATAGAAGTAGGAGGGATGCACAAGTAATTCCAAAGTTATAAAACTGTGTCCAGATGGCTACAGGCAAACTATCAAATTTTCAAGGAAAGTTTAAATGTACTCAATAAAAGGCCTTTTTTTTACAGGTGAGGAAACATTTTCCTACCTATCCAGCAAACAATACCTTTCAATGTTGTCTCTTAATGCTCTCTGATTTCTGCCTACTTAGTAATCTCAATGTGATCCCCTTGAAGCAATTATATTGGAAAGAGTTCAAGAGTTTGCTCCTTCATTTAAATATTTAAATGCAGTCTTTTTCAATGTATTCACGTCTGTGCGTGAGCATGTGTGTGCTTTTTTTACAGATCTAATTAAAACTAAGGTTCCTCTCTGGAGAGAAATACACATTTGGGTGCACAAACCTTTGTGAAAAATTATGGGGAATTTTCTGAACCTTAAAATTTATAGCTGGCCTCCAAAAAAGTAAGGACCTTAGGTGAAAAAGAACTGCCTTATAGACACCATGTAGATATGCGTACTTGTTATGATATGAAAGTCACATTTCAAATCAGAGAGGAAAGTATGTTTAATAACTAACTGATGCTGGGATATGTTTAGGAAAACATATCCATTAAGTCCCTACCTCACACTATCCCAAAAATAATTCCTGATGTACTAAAAGACATAACTGTTTTTTTAAAGGATACAAAAAGATGAAAGGAAATATGGAAGAACAAACATGTAACCTTAGGCTAGGGTTTTCTCAAGGACTCATGAAAAAGTAAAGCTATGGAGAAAAATGAGTATGTCAACATGATAAACCTTGTCATGGGAAAAAAAATTGACCATAAACAAATTTTAAAGACTATTGGCCCACACAGAGAAAGTATTTAATTATAATGGCCAAATAATATGAAGAATATAATAATATTATTCACAAAAGAAAATGAAGCAAAGAATTTAAATAGACATTTCACAGAAATGAAAGTACAAATAAACATTAAGCATATGAAAAGATAATTGATTCTATCAATTACTAGGTAAGTCAAATTAAAACAACAGTGAAAGAGCATTATTTTAGCCATTAAATTTTCAAAAATTAGAAGTTAAAAATATTGACTATTAGTATGTATGTGGGAAAAGGGAATATTACATGCAGCTAATGGGTTCATATATTGTTATAACTATTTTGGAGGCCAATTTTGTGAGTTATAAAATTAAAAAGGATGCACACATTATGGCTTAGAAATTCTGTTAGTAGGATCTACTCGAGAGAAATCTTGCATACTTGCCCACTATTTGTATAAAGATGCTCTCCGCAGTATATTTTCTACTAATGGCCAACCTGAAATCAATCTACATGTCCATAAATTCAGGAAGTGTGGCATAAACTATGCTTCAGTCTATGTGTCAGTTAAGAAATGGAGGTAGTTTCATATTACTGGACATAGATGGATCTTCAATATACCGGGGTGCTAAAAAATACATATACACATTTTAAGAAAGGAAAACTGCATTAAAATTGTAATAATATATACCAATAACAAAAGATGAATACAAGTCACGTTTGACTTCTGCAATTACAAGAGGTGCTCAAAGTGGTTCCCATCAGTATCCAGATACTTCTGATATGGCGAACTACTGCTTGAGCAATGTGGATCACAGTGTCCACTTGAATACTTTTTTTTGGCACACCCTGGTATATTAAGTGGAAAAAAAATTGTAAAACATTACATTGAACATAATACCCTTCGGTTTTAAAAGAGGCAAACAAACATTGAGAGAAACTCTGCACGTCTAAAGTAGTTATAGAATCTGTCTTGTACAGAAAAAAAGCTGGAAGATAAACAACAAAATGACAATAATTGCTTCTGAGAACTCTGAGGTTTACTCAGTAATATTAGAATTTTTACAGTGAGAAATGCTGTCCTATTGCTTGTTCAATAGAAATATTACATTTTGTGAAAAGCCCTTACCTGTTTGAAAAGTTTAGAGGGGTGATGAATAGCAATGAAAACATTTACCGTGTACCTCCAAGTGATATGCATTTGAACACTATTATTTCTAGAAGGCTTAACATGCACCTGACACTGGGCTACAGACTCAACAAATGTATAATTTAATTTTTTCAACAACACTGTTAGGATCTCATTTTCCAATGAAAAGAATAATACTTGTGGGTTAATATCTTGTACAATGTTATTCACAGAGTCAATGACAGGGCTAAGAAGCCAATTCAGGATTGTCTAATGCTCAGTTAAAACTGACTGCAGGCACCTAGCAGATGTATATAAAGAATACACTGGGAATACAGTTTATTTTCAATTTATAATAATTTTTGAGTACTAAAAATAGATTATTTGAACATGTCCTAGATAATTTTTTAAATCACATGATATATATATATATATATATATATATATATGAATAATGGAAAGAAAATATTAATTGAGCAATATATTAGAATGGGGTTTTGAAAAGTTTCTTATATACATTTAACTTTTCATTAAAATTTCTAAAAGTATACTGCAAAATAGGCCAAGCTCACACTCAAGTTGTAATTCTACTGATTTACTATGCAAGAAGAATCTTTTAAGATAATTATTTCATTATATACATATTTTTTCAGTGATATAAATATATTTTTCAGTGATATAAAAATATATGTGTGTGTATATATATATATATATATATATATATATATAT
>NW_017731748.1:1340811-1391989 GCF_001890085.2 Hipposideros armiger
AGCGGCTGCTCAGCTCGGGCTGGACTTGAACTGCTGTTGCTCAGAGCTCAAACTCTTGAGCGAGCTCTTAACCAACTGAGCCATTCGGCCGGCCCCTATACTTTTTTAAAAATTCAAATTTAAAATATAATTGCAATAAAGAATATAATTCACCCTGGGGATACTGGCATTTTTTTTCTGATTTATGTAAAAATACTTCATTGTACAAGATTATTCATGTTTTGAGTAAAAAGAAATATGCGTTTACTTAGTCTGTTCAAATGTGAACATTCTAGTGAAATAGATATACCTCCAATGGCTCATAAATATTTATAGAGTCTCAGGCAATGAAACACATAGCACCTTGCATATTATAATCACAGCTTTGTTAACAGTTCATGAGTTTCATGCTCTCCTTTGAGGTTCCAGTCTGTGATCTACTTTTGAAAGATTGGGTAAAATAACATATATTAAATTTTGAGCAAAGGAGGCATTTTTGCAAGTAAATTCTAAGCTTCTGTGGTTCTATCACTTGGGATCTCTAGGCTTGAAGAATACACTGTTTAAATTTTTATGCTGAACAATTTTTTAAATTACTCTTTGTGTTTATGCTCACACTCTGGCATCTCTTGAAAGCTCTTAAATATTTCTTAGAGAACCCAGAAGAACCAGGCACATATTATAAACTTCAAAAGAAATATGAACACGATTGGACCCCATACAAGTAAAAAGAAATTAAAAGTGGAGCATTATTATGTATTCTCTCAAACTTTTAATGTGTTAAATGCCTCTGTTCATAACACTAACATTTCTGCATACTCATGCCTGAAAATAATGATCAGAAGCTGTAGTATTTGCTATTTGGAAAGAACAGCTTTTATAAAACAAGAAGACTTTTCATCAAAAGTAGTATTAGCATTAATTTGTAGCAATATTTTAGCACCTTTATCTATTTAAACACTAAGGAACTTCCAAATGAAAAAGAATTAAGGATGTTGACTAATAAAATTATTTTTGTCTGCAGTATGCTACTAGGCATTATTATTATGAATGGAGAAAAATTTTCCCATCCTTGACTTTTCTTGTTACAAACTTATACAATATTAAGTACTGACTGCCAGCTACTGATGTGTATTGTTTTCAAATACAAAAATTTACTTGTAATAAAGGATACAAATGAATACAGAATATTTTTAATTGAATAGCTACAGTGAATTTATTGGATGATCTCTATGTTTTGGTTTTTTCCCAGCTTTACTTTTTTACCTAATAAAGATCTATGATCACTTTTCTACCATCATTTAATTTATTTGAAAACTTTGGATGATGTACATAAAGAAACTTGTGAAATAAAATACAATGCATATAGAGTTCTAAATTTATCTTAATGAGTGTGAACATAATGTAATCACCAGAAATAACTGACATAGCAAAATTAATCACTTATATGTTGAAACAATCATTTGTGAGCAAAAACAAATAAAAAAAGCGAACTAACAAAAAAAGTACATTGAAGTATATCAGTTTTTAGGTCATTCATTCTGAACTAATATGCAATTTTTATTACATTTAAAAAATATGCGTCCACTAGTTCCTATGGTTAAGATTTTTTTTTTAGTCTCATTTTGAAACATATTAAGCTTTCTTCGGTTTTTTTTAAACCTTAAGGATTTGTGCTGCTTTTGTTCTCCTTAATTTGGTGTTACATTTCTCTTAAGGGTAAGTTTTCAAATTAGGAACAACTTTATCCTTAAGCTTATTATTTTTTGGTATACAGCACTTCAATTTTAGTTTTACTAATCAGTGCATTTGGAAAGCTCCCTCAAACCGTTTTCAACGACACTATCTAAAGCAACTTGCTTTTCTAAGAACTATGCTAATATTTTATTGGCCTTTCTATGATTCAAGTTCACATATGAAAAACATCCTTAGGATTCTTGCTACATTTGCATTTTAATTCCTAAGGACTGTTTAAATTTTTCATTGCATTGTACTACTAATTGATTTTTTTTCTCTCTATGCTTTTTAAACTCGAAAGAACAAATAATCTGTTGTCTAACAAATGTTTAGGTCTTAGTCTGTTTCTTTCATTGCATAAAATAGTACCTTGAACATTTGGACATTTAGCGAGGCCACAGTAATACAACCCACATAATCCCTGGCCTGACTTAGCCACTAGTGGACGCTTAACTAAGCAGAGCTTTTCAATGATGACCTGTGATGCAGTCTCACATAAAAAGATGAGAGAGAGGGGGGGAGAGGGAGGGAGGGAGGGAGAACGACTGAGTTGAGATGCTATTTAGCATCTGGTTAATAACAAGTTTTTAAGGTAATAAAAGTGTATACTGTTCATTGCCACCAAAAATATCTGCCAAAACACTTAAATGACAATAACTGAGCCCACTGTTAATAGAATCAGAGATGAAAAAACATGTAGGTTGGGATAGCTATAAATCTCAAGTGAGATTATGATATAAAAGTTTTACTTGTTTTTTTTTGCATCAGATTAGAATAAGTTGGAGTAAGTTACATGAAGGCAAGGTTGTTTTTTCTCTCCCCCCACCCCCCGCCGCTTGTGTTGCTCCACAGTCTATCTTAACCATCTACAAAAACTTACATATTGTGTAATTTTAAAATGTCTTTTTTATTCTGTTTTACCTCCTTAATCCACTCTCACATCTTCCTCCCACACTTCAACTAAGACTTCTTGATCATATTAAGTACGAACCAACTTGTGATGTAAGAGGCAACAAAACTATTAAAATTTCTCCAGCCATCACAGGATATAGAGTCTAGTAGTAGAGACAGAATGAAAACAAACTATGTTTGAAAACAAATTATAACGGATGTTAGGGGGGAACATCTATTCCTACTTTTGAGGTTTCCCTGCAGAAAACCCCAACGAGGTCAACATTACTGGCTTACCTCCACCCTGACATGTGCTCTTCTCCAGGGGTGCTTTCGAGGATCGGAGTATTTCGGGGGTAGACACTGGCCCACTCAGCTCAGGTGTCTTTACCACTTATTTTTTCTTGGAGTTTTAAGTGGGGAGAGCATACATTCTCTACAACTCCATTTTTAAACTTTACAGGGCTGATCCCTATAGGAGAACTTCAATTGTTCAGCTAGTGATGGTTTAATTTGGAGGCAATTGCAGACAACACACTCAGAACCATACATCATGTTCTGCATTATTCCCACGTCTCTTTCTAATTACCTCTTGGACAGAGAAAAACTAGTGCTATCTATTCATCTCATGAAATCCTAAAACAGAAATAAAGAAGTGAAAGGAAAGTATTTTGATGTGATCAATTTAAAAATTGTGTTGATGTATTTTTTGGAGCTGTATAAAATGGACATCACCACCTAATCATCTTCATGCTTAAGCCACTAACCCTTCTTGAATTTCTTCCCAAGAGCCTCACACATTCAGCGATATACATTCTCCCCCAACTGGCTTTGCAAAATTGCCATGTGTTCTGGCATTTTCCATCAATTTGCTTTTCAATTCTTATTTCTCTATTATTGTTTTAGTAAATGCACATTATAAACTCAGCTCTAATATAAGTAATGACATCCATAACAGATTTCAGAAAAAGATCACCAATTTTAGAAATGGCAGAACAGATAGATATTGCCAAACCCATCTCCCTTGGAGGCGTATTAGAAAAAAGCTAAACCACGTGTATAAAAATGAACAGTCTGGAAGCATCAGAGACATAAGAAGGGAACCAAGAATTATGGGTCCAGGATCCAGGGAAGTGGACCGTGTTTATCTGGGAGCATTTTCTAATGCCAGAAAGGTAACTGAGAGAAAGAGAAACTGCAATGCCCTCTTGTGCTCTGATCAATGAGGCGCGTCACTTCGAGATAGAAACACTTAAGATGAATATATGGAAATAGAGCCATCCTTCTCTTGGGTGACTGACCTGGTGACTGTGGAACCGAGGTAGCACATGTATTCTTCATCATGGCTTCCTGGGCAGAGCGTCTCTGACAACCCACCGGAGATATGTAACAGGAGTGAGAAATAAAATGTTGTTTTAAGCCCCTGAGACTTCAGGTTGTTGGAGCATACATAACCCATCCTAGCCCAACTGGTGCGTTCTGAGATATTTTTAAATGGCTCACCTTTTGCATCTGTCTTCTTTTTAAATGATTAGCTTTTACATTTAATGGGCTGAGCACATACATTACGCCATGTGTACTTATGTTGGGTGTAACACTTTTAATGAGCACATCTTCAGCTCTTAATTAATTAAAGTTGAATTAATTACAATCACGTAGGATCCTCTGGCTTCTGATAATGGAGAGGTACCTTTGTCAGATTAATCATCCCAAGATAAGCTAGATGAAATCAAGAAATTATATTTAAGGAAAAAAATGATTTGAAAACACTATAAAGGGACTAAAAATTGGCAAAAAATAAAAAGGAGGAAATCTATCTTTGAAAGAGAGGAACTAAAATTAATAAGAACTTCACGTGCAGCCATTTTCTGTGGGACCACTAGCTTGCTAGTGGCTGCAGTGGCAAAAATCACAGTTTAACTGTTGCGAGAGGTCAGGAGGTAATCTTTGGGGAATGGGAGAACAGCCAGAAAGCTAAGTGGTGGGGAACCCAAAAATGGTGGGACCCACAGAAGAAGTGAGCCTTTAATTCTGAAATAAAATCTGCCCAAATCCTTGGTTTATTACTGAGATATGTGTGCCTAGAGAGACTCCTGGGAGACCAGTAAACAAGCAGCAGATGAAAGCTTGGAGTTATGAGTTTGAACAGGGTAACTGTATGTAAGAACGAAAATGATTCTTCAGAGAAGCATGACGGAACCCTGTTTGCCTACAACATATTATAGACTACGCATAATGCCCACTAAGAACACTCATTAGACATAAAAAGATACAGGGATATTTTGACCAATACTTACGAAAAATAAAAAGGCACTTGATACATCCTAACTTTGAGATCACCCAGTTGCCACATCTAGCAGAAAATGATTTTAAATTGACAAATATAAACATGTCCAAAGAATTACAAAATATCTGAATAGTGAACAACATGATGAGGAGTATCAACTGGGAAGCAGAAATGTTAAAAGACATGGGGATTAAAGGGCTCAAAATACAACACCTGATAATTTAAAAAAATCTATTGTTTTTCCATTTTTATTAATATATGTATATTTTTAGCACCACAACTTTTCCTCTAAGGATTAATTTGTATATGCTGTACATATTCTGATGTTCTGTGTTTTCATTATCATTGTTTCTTTGAAATTCTGTAACTACTGCTTGTATTTCTAATTTTACCAAATAAGTGATTAGAGGAATGTCTTTTAATTACAAGGTGAAATCATTTTTTTTTTGTTTCTTGTTTCTAGTTTATGCACTGAGTTTGGGTATACATTTGTATTTTATGGAAACTATTTTTATTTGTTTTGCTCTAGAATATAATTAATTTGTGGGAACATTCCAAATGTGCTTGAGAAGTTACATTTCCTACGAGAGAGTGTAGTTTTTGAAATATATCCAAGAGATCTACCTTACTTTTTTTGTTTAGCTCTTTCCTATTCTTTCTTAGTTTTCGTTCACTTGACTTGTTTGCTTCCATGAATGGTATGTTCAAGCTTCATTATAAATGTGGCTGTTAACATTAGAAAGTGCCATTTTTTCTCTAATGCTTTTGGTAGTGAAATCTACTCTGTCAGGTCTGAGGACTGCAAACTTGCTTTTCTTATTATTTACCTGTGTCTGACAAATCTTTCTTCATGTCCATATTTTATTTATTTATTTATTTTTAAAAATTGTATTGGGGAATTGGGGGAGGGGAACAGCGTTGGGGAATCGAGGAAGGGGAACAGACAGGTAGACAAATTGCTGTTTTGTTTTTCAGTCTAGTTGTGGAGGACGTTGCCTCACTGGCCCATGTTGGTATGATCATGTGCTCTTCCCAGGTGAGGCAATCGGTCGCTGGTCATTGGTCGGCTGCTCACAGCGGCTCACAGCAGCTCTTGCTGGCTGCCAGCCACTCATGTGGCTCATGGTAGCCCACTGCAGCCCCACTGCAGCCTACGCCGTTGCCGGCGACTCATGGCAGCCCAGCTCCAGGTCAAGCTGTTATTCACTATCTTAGCTGTAGAGGGCACAGGGACACTGGCCCTTAATGTGGGATGGGAACCGGGGCCCTGCTGCTCAGAGCTGGCACTCCCAAACGAGCTCTTAACCAACTGAGCCACTCAGCCAGCCTGTTTTTCTTTTTATTATTTTTTTTAATCACTGCATTTTTATTCATTTCTGGGTAAATTTGAAAATATTTTTCTCTTCAAAAATAGTTTATACTCGCTCACATTTATTGATGACAAATATGTTGGTTTCAGTTCCATGTAATATCTTTGCTGTATTTCACTATTTCTTGTATTCTGTTTGCCTTTTAAATTTTTATTTATTATTTGGGAATGTTGGCATTCTTATTCTAGTAGTTTCTTAGTTTTATTTGTAACACTTTTTATAGTTACCTTAATCTCCTACTTTTCTAACTTAATATTTCACTATACATCAGTTTTAAAAGGAATCCTTTGATTCCTACATATTTTAAAGGACAGTCAACAATATTATTTTACATTCTGCTAAATGCGCCTAATTTATCCACTTTTATTTGCATCATTTACTCTGTCAGACATAAATTGTTTACATAGATTTTGAACTGAAGCCACACTATATATTAGTGTTATCTCTACAATGAAATACATAAAAGGTTCAACATCAGTTTCCCCTCTATTGTTGGGATATATGTCATCTTAGTTTTGATTTCTTGGGAAGAACACGTATGTACAGCATTCCCGGAGTTCAGACACATGAAAGCAATTTTCTGTGGCCTCCATAGCTGAAGGACAGCACAATACATCACATATTTTTGATGGGCATTTTTTTCCTTAAGTAAATAAAAAAATCAGCAATCTAATATCAGTCCAATTCTCTTGCTCCTCTTGGGAGAGGAGAAGAAAATTTCTGATTCTCCCTCAAACTATGATTTCTTTTTACACATAGCATGTAACACTGCATAGCATATTATATAGTTTTCTTATGTATCATGTTTCTTGATATTTAGTATCTGCTTTCTCCCCACTAGATGACAAGCTCCATATATACTACTGGTTCAACTACTGATGCACCCACATGACATATAGTAAGCACTAAAAAATATATTGAATAATGAATGGCCATATATGTTACTTTGATAGATTCTACCACAATAAAAACAGTTGGTTGTACAGTGGGAACTTTGCATTTCACAACTACAAAAGAAGGGAGGTGAACCACCTGTGCTCAGATACTGTCTCAGAAATGATATTGCTAATGTTCAAGTGTATTTTATTGGCAGTGAAAACTATCCTTCCAGAGTGCTTCTAACTACACAAAGATCATGAGAAATAGTTTCTGTTTTACAAGTAAGCTGATTCTGCTCCTATTTTAAAATTTTATCTTCTATTTTTTCCTAATTCCACCAGGCCAGAAACTATATGTGCTTTTTCAACTAGAATCCAGTCTTGTTGGGCATGCCATCCAATAACAAATGGAGGATTTCTACTCATTTTGTCTGAACTGCTATGTAGCAAACAAGAATAAACTTACTAACATCTGTTGAAAGCACTAAAAAATTGATGGCCAGCATTGGCCCAAGATGGCAGTCTTCTGTTGAAAAAAGAAAACTCAATCAATGAGCTGAATAGTACAATAGAAGCAACACAGCTGAAGGGCGATTTGGCCAGCTATGAGATTGAATCGATGACCTCTCTGAAAGTGATTGATCAATCACCCCAGGTTTTCCAGTAACCCCCTTTACTTCCTGCTGATTTAGCAGAGTACAAAGACAAAAATGGCCAGTGGCAGCCTTGGCATCCAATTTAATGGAACCATGACGATGTTTCCTGGTGGAAGTCTTTCTCCCTCATGATTAGAACCCCCTGTGCCCAATATTACAGGAATGGGGGAAGGGGAGAACTACTGCAGCAGATTACTTGGCTTTAGAGGGAGAGAATCACACCTCTCTCTTCTTTAAGTGCTGGGTCCATGTATTCTAATCATGGGAAAAATACCACCATATACTGAATTCCAATTTAAGACATGTGTGGCACCATCAGGACCGCATAAAACTCTGAGGGTTTTTTTTCTCCAAGATGGTCCCCTAAGTAAGACTAAAACAGCCCACCTCACAGTTTTCTCAAACAGCTGTTTCTGTGGTGAAACGTGTGGTTGCACCAGCGAATTTGGGGGTGTGAGCCAACTGCTTCAGTTCCTTCCCCCTAAAACATGTCGTTTGATAGGCAGAGATGCTGTGAGACATGCTGTGGCGATGTATAGAGCTTTCTGTAAGTTTATGAATTGTGCTTCTGGCAGAAACATGGTGGGTGATAAGGAAATTCTGTACCTCTGTGGACACATATTTCAAATCATTGCTCTCTCTATGATGAAAGGAGCAAAAAACAATCCATCTGTCAGGAGATGCTTGGCTGGTACCCTGCAAAATACGCCAGGCAGATTTTGTTATTGGCCCCTGTCAATCACAGATTGGGCACTCAGCAATGACAGCAGCAAGGTCACTCTGGGTGCACACACATCCCATAGTTGAGCCCATGTATAGCTAGGCTTGCATCTTTCTCATCATGGCCACTGTGTGTATTTCCACTGAGCAAGCACTGATACGCCTGGGTTAAGGGGTGAGTGGTAACACCTTCCAACTATTTATTGAGAGCCTCGTGCACTTTTTAACCTACGAAGTTCCTGTAACTGGGACACCATATTGTTTTGGATCCAATCTGAATGGAAGCCTACAGCACTATAATGGATAGTTCTCAAAAGCTCACAAGAAATCTTCTGCAATTTGCACGAGGGTTATGAAACATCCTCCCAGTGCACTGGAAGACGACAGCGGGCGGCTGCTGACAAGTCACTGAAGCTCCTGTGATACACAATTCAGGTTTCAGCGACTTTAAAGGTCGTGGGAGATGTGATAAGGCCACTGAACCCATGGAAACCAGCCCATTGCTGTCCTTCATTTATTTTTTGTAAAATAACTTTCCTCATCAAAACATAAGTCATCCTGTAAGTTCAAATATGTGGTTTTACAAAAACATTGCAGTCAAGAAGGCAAACCCATACCCAGAGTAAATATTTCAGCTGCCTTGTTCCTTAAAATCTGTTCAATGTAATCAACCTACCAATAGAGGATGAACTGTTCCTCAGTGAATATTTCTATGGTGCAAGTTTATGAGGAAACTTAAAGTTTGTGCACTGTGATTCATGAAACAAACAAACAAACAAAAAAGGCCAGGAGTTTTTCAGATCCCTGTATGAATGCTCCTTTGAGATGTGACTTTGTGAGATGGGTCACTCAAGTGGAATCTATGTTTCCTTCACTGAAATCTGGACTGGCCTATGATTTGCTTAGGCCAGTGGAGTGTTAAATTGGGGATTTCTCACTTTTATACTTTTGGAACATGTCTGCCACCTTGTGAAGAAAACACAGCTAGCCTGCAGAATGATAAGTGACATGAGAGCCTTTGTTTCTAGCAATCCAACCAATAGCCAATCAAGTCCTACACAAGTGAGGGAGGCCATCCTTGATTTTTCCAGCCACCAGCTGACCAATCAGATCCCTGGAGATTCATCAGCAAGACAAGCCTGATTCACCAAGCCAGCTCAGAAAAGGAATGCATAATCACAATAAAGTATGCAGCCTGTGAGAGGGGCAGAGTGCTATGATAACTCAGTGCTATGATAACTCACATTAGCGGCTTCTAAGTCCTGTGGAGGGAGTTGTTGGAGAACTTGATACCTGAGCTGAGTACCACTGGATGAATAAACAACAAATTGTTACCTAACAAATAACAAATGGTGCTTCTGCCCACTTTCCAATGTACTGGGTTTGTCGGAAAAGTCATGATGTATTTTTTCTATGTTTTTCGTTGCAAAAATGCGTTATGACCTTTCTGACAACCCAATAGATGATGCCAATATCCATGACATTTGCAGCATAATGGACTTATTATTCCACAGTATTTTCCTTCTCCAGTAGTACTTAGAAAGTGCTTCATTATAAAATTTCATTAAACTGAATTTAAAACTTTCGAGAATGATTTGAATATGTAAAAAAAGCCACAGTCTCAAAGGAAATTAACATTAGATTAAAATAATCTGTGTGACTGTTAGCATGACATAGTTGGCACCAACATGTTACTTTACGTGGAATTTGGTTAATTTTCTTTTCTTATGTTATTAGAAATTCTATAGTATTTTATATATTGCAAATTTTGATTTAAACCAAAATATTCAAATCTTTAGCAGCTTAGAAAGAGTATCTCATGGAATATTGACAAAGAGTGCTTCTGTGCTTTTCATTATTTATAATTAAATGACAGTGGACATATTAAATGACATGCAATGTAATTGAAAAGGACATTAAAAAGCCTGCATGCATTTTCATAGCATGTGTCTCATGCATCTTACACTATGAAGATGTTTGTAGCATCATTTCATTTTTCATTCTCTGGGATTTACAATTCATTACTGGTGGTCTGAGATATCCCAGCATTGTGGGAAAGGCTCCAGATTACATTGGGTTGTTGGGAAAGTCATGACACATTTTTGCAACAAAAAACATAGAAAATATACGTCATGACTTTTCTGACAACCTAATAGTATATGTCAGTCAGAATATTCCAGAATATTTTAAATTTTATTTTAGGAGGTGATCTCTGAGATGTCTTTTAAAAACATCAACTACCCCAGAAAGTTCAGGAACTTTTTATTTATTTATACTTTTTGGGTTTCTTGTGGTTCATCTACTAAGCAATAATTTCTTAAATTAACTTGTATTGTGTAGAAAGTAAGATAACCATGGTAGAGACCAGGGGTCGGCAAACTGCAGCTCGCGAGCCACCTGTGGCTTCTTGGGTACGTACATGTGGCTCTGAAGTAAAATTGAAAATAAAACTATCATAGTTTCATTTATAAATTTTTAAAGGATATTATTCACACAATGGTGATTTCTTTTGTTTTATGACTCTCGAGTAATTTTTTAATTATTGTGAGGACTGGCTCCTCCGTCTCAAAAGTTTGCCGACCCCTGGTAAAGAGTATGGATTATAAGCTAACTGAAAAGGGAGAACTTTAAGTGTTTTGAGCAAATTTATCAGGAAAGCACACCACTTTACTTTTCAGATAAAATATATATATATATATATATATATATATATATATATATATATATGTATTTGTGTGTGTGTGTATATATATATATACACACACACACGCACATATTTGATCTGCTTACTGAAATATTTAAAATATCTATATTACACATATATAAGCAATTTTCTTTTTTCTGAGGGAATGTGAGTTCAAAACACTAAATGTCATTCATCGTCTCCCAAACTTGGGCCAAAAGTCATCAAGATGTAGAAAATCCCTTCCAATTCTAACCACCCAATTTGCACATGAGCAAACAGAGGATCTGAGAAGTTTCTTTACCTCGGTATACAAAGAGAAGTAAACTGCAGACTGAAGAACAAGGGCCGAGACTTGACATTGTTTATAACAGTTCCCATCTGGCTGAGAGAAGATCCATTACAAAGTGATAATGTCAATTTTATCGGGAGAATAAACTCTGAGTCATAAAGATTTAAAAGGGTGGCATTCCCTAATACCTAAATTATTTCATAAATGGCTAATAAGTATCACATTTAATACTTATTCTGCATTCCATTAATCTATTTTCCTGTATTTCAAGCCAAATCCACAATTACCGTAGTCTTATAATACAGTTAGAGAGTCCTCCAAGACCACCCTGGGGTTCGTAAATCAATAGAAAAGCTCACAGAACGCAACGGAGTTGTCGTACTCAGTGTCCCCATTCATTACAGTGAAAGGGTGCAGGTTACATGAGCAACAGGAAAAGGAGCACTGGGCAGAGTGCAGGAAAGCAGAGATGCAGGGCTTCCTGTTGTCATCCCCCAGAGGAGTGGTGCCAACAGCCCACATTTCTCCAGCAATGATGTGTGGCCATCCTCACGGAGTGCTACCAACCAGGGACACTCATGTGAGCCCTAAGGTTCAGTTTTTACTGGGGGGTGACCATGGAGAAATGACTGATTGTCCACATAGGTGACATTGGTCTCCAACCTGTCCAGAGAAGTTGATCTGGCACCAAGTCGCCCAAGATCCCCACCATAATTCATATTGTTAGCACAGACCAAGAAGCAGAGACCCAGGCCTCTAGGTAAACAAAGACATTTGATCGGGAAGCTTAGATGTTACCCCCCAAGTAATGAGGACAAAGAACTACACCTTTCTTGGCACAAGGTTACTCCTTTACTACATGTGTAGCATATCCTGATATTTAATCCATTATGTCCAACATTATTCTTCTTTCATTAAGATTTCCTTTGACATTGTTGGATCTTTGAATTTCTGTATAAAGAAAGTCTAGAGTCTATTTACAAATTTTCATAACAGGTTTTCTTGGATTTTTTTTTTGAGTGAAAAAAAATGAAATAAGAGAGTTTTCATAAGGAGGGTACACATTTTTCAAGATGTCCCTGATGCCTGTATATTTGTCACAGAGTTTAAGTGAGAAGAAAATGAGTAGAGAGTTTGGAGAATACTTTATGAGATATTTGATATTTGAATCAAGCTTTAAGTAATGGCAAGTTTAAAATTGTTGAGAAATAGTGCAAGCAGAGTTGTCAGGAGTATGACTTGAAATTACCTTGAAAAGTTGTTGGCTATAAGATTCATTACAAGTGCAACCACCTGCATTCATGATACTAAAAGATTTAAGCAACTTGAATAGTCATACAACATGGCAAAGTCCTCCAAATACCACCCTACTGTTTAAAAACAGAATAACACATTTAGTGAATCAAGTCAATCATAGGGCTTAACCCTATCTAACAGTTATTCTTATTTAGACAAAGTAGAACAAAGGGAAAGTCATATTCAAAATATGAAATAAAAGTATGCAGTGCTTTGTGAGGTGTAATAATTTTCAAAATATTTACAAATTTCATGTATTAAATCTATCAAATTGTCAACAACTTCCATCACACTTACTGAGTGTAAGGCACTGTTCTAAGCACTTCATCAATTTTAACTTTTGTGTTGATAACAACTTTGAGGGTTGCTGAAATGCGTATTTTCTCAATACAGCACAGTTAGTGTAGGTATATCCTCTGTGTATAAATTTGTAATATTGTGAGCCAGTTTTTCTAGTTGATTGGATATATATGTGCAGTGATCAGTGGTAAATTCATAATTTATCAGAAGGGCCTGAGCACTTAATTTCCTTTCTCAAGAGACAGCATAGGGAATTTGAGATCTGTAAACCTTCAAAAAGTTAATTTATCCTACATTCTATACTTAGGTACTATCAGAACGCAAATGTTCAACCTTCCTCAAAGAACACACATTTTACATAGTCTAGTATGTAATCTGCAGGAATTAACTGTTACAATAGCAAAACGCACTTGAAAAGTGTCTGAAATGATTTTCCACTCAGTGCTATATATTTCTCTACCTAACGATGACAGCGTGCCAGTCAGAGAAACATATTTATGGATGTCAGTTCATATCAAGTCCATTGGTACGGTGAAAAATGTAATCAAGATGGAAGAGAATGTCATCTAATTCTCAAGAGTCCATGCCCTGCTGTAATGTCTCAGAAATCACTGTTAGGATGTTGTAACCTGCACATCATCACATGTCATGAGGCATTGTTTCCTATAAATGTGCGGAGAGTATTTTATTCCAATATTGTCTTTAGAAAGCAACTCAATAAATGGGTGGTTACTGTGCATAAAGTGTAGTGCTTGCTAATTATTATTTCTGGAAACAGAATGCTAGCAGAACAGAAAAGCTCTTGACATGCGCTTACTCATATGTCTGCTTAAGATGAATGCTGACATGGTTAGTCCGAAGAGAAACTAGCCATTTCTCAAACACAGTGTCTCTCTGTTCTTATGGCCAATGTTTAGATTTTTTTTTTCATGTCCACCTCACTGCATGACCTTAACTCCTTAAGATGAAACATTTTCTTTATTTTGTTAAGTGTTTTCCTGATAATGTTTGCATACATTACCATTTGTAATCTTCATGCCTCAGCATAATTATTCTGTACAGGTAGGGTAGAGTTTAATCAGGGAAAATAATTCAATAACATATTTTTCTCTCCTTAGTAAATAGTTTTTTTAACCAAACAAAAAATATTCTTAGACCATAGGTGCAATTTTTTTGTTTTATATACATTACATATTATATACTGTATGGATATTCTATAATTCTAAATACATTACTTTACCTTTGAAAATAAAACGAAGGCATTGCAAATGATAAACTTATACCTAATGCAATTGTTGTTCTTTCCTTTATATAATTAGCATAAACTGCACTTTTTTACTAAATAGCCAAAATAGATTATTACATGTAACTTTGGAAATTATGCCTTTACTTTGCATCTTTTTGTATAATGTGTGCTTTATAGATAGTGTATGTTTATTTCATCCCATTTAGATCATACATTTCTAGAGGCTGATTCCATACCTTCCTGTTTATTCTGCATTTCCTCAAATACTTTTGGATACTATGGCTGGAAATCAGTAAGTTTTATCTCACAGCCTAACTTCTCAAAACAAGATGGGGACATTTTCAGGTGGCCATATTTAAACATGAAGAAATGGCATGTGAAGATCAGATTCAGAAAGAATAAAGAATAAAGTCAGAAAGCAACAAAATATGAGATACCATGGTGGTAACTTTAAAATTGATTTGCAATGATATTTTTGCAAGATTGACTTTGTATTTCTGAAAAAACATTTACTCCACTAATTTGCCACATTCTCTTATTGCTTTGATGGGTTTTTTATTATCTCATCAACCTTTTGTGATCATTTCAAACAGAATCACTCAGCTATCACACTAAAGAGAAACTTAGAGAACATTCTAGAATGGATCTTTCACATTTGAGGTGGGTAACAGGTCTTTCACGCAATTATAGGTAATATTATCTACCTGTATGTGTGTATATGCCTGTTACATTTTTCTGTCTTAGCTTATATTTTTACTTCCACTTCCATACGCTTTTTCCATTCCATTTTTAAACTGCTTATGATTCCTTAATTCCAGATAGTCTTCCTTCCTGTTGGTATGCTTGTTTCTTCTCATCTTATGAGCAAGAATTCAGAGCAGCTCAACTATTCACTTACAATTTACTGACTGTATGATTTGATAGCTTGATATATATTACGTTATTTCAAACATACTTATTTTATTAAAAACCAAATAACCGGGCGGGCTGAGTGGCATGCTGGTTAAGAGCTGGCTTAGGACGCCAGCTCTGAGCAGTAGGGCCCTGGTGAGTAGGGCCATGAGTGGCTGGCAGCTGGCGTGAGCTGCCATCCAATGGCTGGAGAGTGACTGCCTCACCCAGGAAGAGCGCAATGATAATACCAACATGGGCCAGTGAAGCGACGTCCTCCACAACTAGACTGAAGAACCAAAGGACAGCAACTTGTCTGTTCCCCTTCCCCGATTCCCCAACGTTGTTCCCTTCCCCCCAATTCCCCAATAAAATCTTTAAAAAACAAACAAAAAGACCCAACAACAAAAACCCCAAATAACTGTCACTCTAATGAAAAGCAACTCTACATAGTCATATGGTGAACAGAGTGTTCAGAAAACTGTAAAACCTGGTCAAAATTTTTGCATGGCCTCATCACCCAGAAATGCCTTTTTTTGGATTATAAGACAGGCAAAAGGAGCATTTTTAGATATTTCATTCTACTTCTTACATCTTTGGAATAATGGAGATAACACTGACTTTATTTTCTAATCTGTGTTTACTTTCCTAATTACTTTTTCCTGTATTTTTTTAAATTAAGAAACAGCCTATTTACACTTACAATCATAAAAAGAAAACCGTAACATTTATCAGAAATTTAGTTAAAGAATATTTCTGTCAAATCACAATATATTCAAAGATCTGGAAGTTGAACTACATGCTCTCTCATTTCATTGATTTATAATGGCTGCCACATGTTTAGTACACATTTCCCTCAATAAACAAATTTGCATAGTGGACATTGTTCCAAAACGTAAGATTACATTAGCAGACACTGTGGACAAATGTCCTACTCTTGTTAACTGTACAATCTGATAGAAGCAGCAGCTACTACATATTCACAGACATGACATAATTTAATCCATAAAATGTGCAGTGAGAAAAATGAGGCAGACTCTGGGGTCAGATAATCTGGGAATGGTTTTCTAAAGAGGGTTCATTGGGGTAGGGGCCCAAACCGTTCGAAGGACTGTCCACATGGGTAGCCGACACTAACGCACTCTATCAGCCATACAGCTGCTCCATTCTCACCACACTCACTTGTATGCATCATGTTATTTATTCCACAAAACAATTTTATGAGACAGATTTTTATTCAACAGAGGAAATGATGCTCAAAGAAATTAAACGTTATGCACAAGACTGTGCAACTAGAAAATGGCCCAGCCAGGCTGTGAACGCAGGTTTAACTGACAGTAAAGTCTCTGGCCTACATATGACTCGATGACTCCGTTTTCTGTTTCCTCCTCTGATAAGTTTACTGATTTCCAATTTTCTCCCATTCTATGAGAATAAATGCAGACCAGAAAATCGGGTCCCTTTTCCCGTTCCAAGTTCAGGGGTAAATCAGTTCTATAAGTATAAGTTTGCATCTAAAATGAAGTGCATTTTTGATATAAAATGTGGCCACGTTGGAGCTGGCTTAGGGGTGGACCCCTTGACCCAAACTCAGTCCCTCAGAGGCCAGGCTCTGAAAATTTAGGATTGGCACCAAGGAGAGAAGGAGAATAAACAATCTGACTACCAGCCTAGAATTGGTGGTTATGCTTTGGTAGCACGTGAAATGAATAACAGACAATGCTGCTATGCCAGAAAAGCTAAATGAAGCCAATTCAAAAGCATTATACATTTAAAAAAACAAAACCAAAAACAAACAAAACTCCCATTCTGTGTTTCTCACGGCTCTCCTTACTTTGCTTACAGCGCTTCCTAAGGCCCAGCTGCTTTACTGTCTGATATGAAACGTCCCTTTGTGCTTCTTAAAAACACGTCCTATTTTTCTTCAGCTAGTTCAAGTTAATTTCTGTTCCTTGAAATATAAACTGCCCTGGCTAGAAGCACTTCATTTTAAAATAGTGGAATTAAAACAGGAGCAGAGCCTAGAAGCAAACTATAGAAAGTGTTCAGGTCTGCATTCTGCATGAAAATCTATCATAATGAGAAAAAAGAGAACAGGTTGAAATTTGTCACGCAAGTCATGTCTAAGAGTTCTCGGAGGAAAAGACCAGTAGAATCAAGTATTTTCTGAAGCACCCAGAGTCCTCTGCTCAGACATAAAGAGAAAACTGTCCACTGTTTACTTATATCCAGCATATGCGATTTAAATAATATTGAGTCTGAGTTTGTTTATTTGGCAAGACTTTCAGATAATGAAATTTCAGTGTTTTGCATGCAGAGTAGGATGCTGTGAGTGACAAGGCAAATGGACTACATTTTTATTTAATACGGTGTTTAGCTGGGGAATTCACTTTACTGATTGGCATTTAAGTGACTAAAAGCTATTTTCTGGATTAATAATTTTAACAAATATTTATCTGATTTTGAGAGTCATTTTCTGTTTAGGCAAGCTGGCCTGTCTCACAGGAGAACCATTAGGTTATGGCTTTAATCACAGGAGTTCATTGCGGAATATGCACTGAGAGATGTGTGAAGAAAAAAAAAATTAGGAGTTAATAAGAACTGGCAGTGGCAAAATGACCTCAGCGATTAAATATGTGATTACCAGATGCCAAGGAAATTGTATAACCTGGCTACAGTACTTTTGAGAACATTAAAAAACAAATCAATAACCAAGCCAACTAACAAAAGTGTCTTTTTTAAACGTGAATAATGAAATGCTAACAGTGAAAATACTAAGCAATAGAGTTATGCGGTTTCCTCTTAATTTTCTGTATTTTCAACCAAGAAATCATTTATTGCTCTTGCTCTGACACATAATGCATTTTTACTCAAGAATTATGGATTTCATTCCATGATTTAATGCAATTTTTTACTTTTTCTTTTCCAACTGTAGGAGATGCGCTACATTGTTGGATATTATGATGTTATCAAAAGGGAATTCAGTCAGTATGTTTTTCTGTTTTAATATTTACTGAATAGCTGCCCTTAAATATTATCATGCTAGACTTTTTTTTTCAACAAAAAGTAAAATATAAGCCAGAGGTAATGTTGTGGAATGCGTTAATTTAATAATATACTAAGAAATGAATTTATGTTCCTCAATGTAAAAACATTTTAGTCTTGCAATATTATGGCTGTCATGTTATGATTATATTTTATCATTTATTAGTAGGCTCTGCATGCCTTGTATGTGACAATCAATGTTGAGGTTGATGGTCATTATATTTAAACAACTTTTATAAAATGGATCCTGGTGCTATTTATATTAAAAATATTCATATTCTGAATTGCTCAGTGCTAAGTTAATTGAGACCTCGTAGTGTTCCCGAGGTTGGAATTAAATTACCTTTAAGTTCCATAAGGTGGCTAAAAGGTACCTACCATTTCATGTGCTACTTGCTGTGCTGTCACCTGTCTGCAAAACCAAACACGAATCAATGGGGGCATGCAGAAAGACCCGTATTCAGCAGCATGATACACTAAGTAATCCTATAAAATATAAACTACAGGCTTTCAAACTGACCTCAGCCTCCTTCAAAGACATGAACCATTAGGAACATGCAAACCACATTTTATCTGTGGCCATGTATATAGTTCAGCTGTTTTCCCAAATTTTTTCTTCTCAAAAGAACTTAGCCTAACTTAAGCCTGAATTGCTAATTTCCATTAAGTTACTCAAATTCTCAAAATTCCTTGTTAAACTAGACATGGGAGATAATAAAACCAGTATAAAGGATGTCTCCTACCTCAGCCTTTAGTATTCTTTACCTGTGTAGTTAATGTGTAAGCTGCTTATCAAAGCACAGGCAGAGCTCTGGGGGCCTGGGGCCCAGGTCAGGTGAGGTCTCATGAGACAGGAGAAGGTTAACGGGTTGTGAGGTGAGGTCTGGAGACCTGTGGGCACTGCTTACCAAGCAGTATGTCATTTCTGCAAGGCTGTGTGGCCTGGCACTATCTAAGATTCCTTTATCCACAGGACAAGATTACCCTAGGATGCCTGATCATAGTGTGTCTTATTCTTTGCTATCACGTCTTATTAAGATACATTTGAAAATGAGGATGGTAGGCACTGGTGGTCACAGCACCAGGAACAGAGGGGGGGAATAAGATAACCAATATTTTTATTATCTAATTCAACTGAAGCATAATCAAGTTTTCCCTTCCAAGTTGATGCTTATACAGAAGAAAGCTATATATATATACATTTTTTTTTCTTCTCTCTTTTTTTTTTTCTCTTTTTATGTTTTCAGAACAAACTAAAGCATTAGGATTACAGAATTACTTTCGGGGCAGTGGGTCCAAACTTTTAGTACCATTAACTATATTCAAATACTTCTTTGGTTCCTGCTTGCTTTCTTTGCATCTTACTTTTAAATTCATGACTTAGGCTTACATTAAGACCTCCTAAGTCAAAATCTCTGGGGATAGGACTGAGTCATGAATACTAAAAAATGTGCATGCCAAAAATCATAAATAAAGTCATGGGATGTCACATAACAATGCTGAAGACAGACAAGTAAATATGCAAGTACTGTATAGACACTGGACTTATGAGAAAAACCAAACTACGGTTCTACACAAGATACTAGGGGAACTGAATTATTTCTCGCAGCCTACAAACGGCAGATTGTTAATCCTGGAGAAAATAAAATGTCAGCTGAAATTAAAATACAGGGAATTGGAGACAGGTTACTAAGACGTGGGGTATAAGCTTTACACAACTAGGGAGCAGCATGTGAAAAGGCGAAAGCCTGACATAGATGCCAGTGCAGAAGCGCAGAATGACTGAAAAGACAACAGTTTTTCTGGCACTGAAAAAAAAGAAAAAAGCCGGTGGCAAGACAGGTACACAGGTGTCACACTGACAGGCACTAAAGAGAAGTCATGTTGATATTTTTTCCCCTGAAATTTGGGGAAACCAAAGGTCTATTTTAAATAAAATTGTACAATGATCAAATCTGCATCTTGCACCAGTCTACTAGACATACAGACTTCAGGTTAGAGTGGTAAATTTCCCAAGGCAAGGAGGTGGACTGCCAGTGAAATTACGTGCCAAGTGATGCAAAGAAGTATAATTTTTGCTTAAAACTATGTATCGAAAGCACTCTTAAAGCAAGAACACATTTATACTATGTTAACATAAATCCCGTTTACTAAAGTTCCCATAAAAAATAACAGCACCCATTTTTCTGCTTGTATATATGCAAAGGCAGCCTAAATGCTACTAATTGCTAACTTCTACTAATAACTACCTTTGCTAAAAATGTTCATAAATGCTTTCTTATATTAGGTTGTCAGAAAAGTCATGACATATTTTGTCTGTTTTTAAAGGTCATTTATTTATATAAAGAACAAACATCAATCAATGATTGATTGCCCATTTTGTTCGATAATCTTTTGCCATCTTTCAGAGAGCTTCATAATTCCTCGTTCATAGAAGGACCTGTCTTTATTTGTGAAAAATTGAACAAGGTGGTGATTTACAGCCTCATCTGAATTGATTATACCACGTAAGGAGTTTTGAAGAGAGCGAGATATGTGGATTTCTGATGGTGCAAGTTCAGGCGAATATGGTGGGTGTGGCAACACATCCCATCCAAACTCCAATAATTTTTGACGGGTGATCAAACTTGTGTGTGGTCTCATATCGTCGCGATGAAACACAACTCCTTTACAATTAACAAGCTCTGGACGTTTCTGGATGATGGATTTGTTCAAACTTTCCAATTGCCGACAGTACACATTCAAATTGATTGTTTGGTTCCTTGGCAGGAGCTCGAAAAACTCGACACCTTTAAAATCCCACCGCACTGAGAGCATAACTTTCCTTTGATGAATGTCTGCTTTCAATGTCACTTGAGGCGAATCATCACGTCAAGACCAAGACCGTTTGTGCACCATGACCGTTTGCGCACCACATTGTTGTAAACAATCCACTTCTCATCACCAGTTATCAGTCGCTTCAAAAAAGGATTGTTCTCCTCACATTTAATGAGCATATTGCAGATGTTTATATGTGCCATCAAATGAACTTCTCTGAGTTCATGAGGAACCCAAATATCAGGCTTGCTACGTATCCCAGCTTCTTTAGGTGGTCGTGAACACTTGAATGATGGATAGTCAATGTTTCTGCACTCTCTTGTGTTGTGTAACATGGGCTTGACTTGATCAATGCTTTATTTTCTTGTCATCAACCTCGGTGGGCCTCCCTGACCGAGGAGCGTCATTGAGATCAAAATCACCAGCATAGAATTTTGTGAAGCATCGTTGGCACTGATGTTCTTGTAGAGCATTGTCACTGTAAACTTTATGTAACTTTTCACAAGCTTGACGTGCGTTCTTCCCTTTATGGAAGTAAAACAGTAAAATATGGCAAAAATGCAGAGTTTGGTCTTCCATCTTCAACTTGTTATAAAATCTCCAAAACTCAACCAAATTGCTCAATTTAAAAAAAAAAAATTAAGCTACATCTGTCAGCTGTCAAATGACATAGCAATAACATAGATGTGAATGACTAGTACTTCCAAAAATGAACTAGTGCCACCTGTTGCAAACATGCATCATGACCTTTCCAACAACCCAATATATTCATTATCTGGCTGCTAAGAGAAAATTTTGTAGCGGTGTTCCTGTGTCCAAAACAGGCCTTTTTTTTTCAATATTGGTAATACAATTTGAGATTTACTATAAATGCATAGTACTTATAAAACTACTTTTAAAAAATAAAGAACACAGGCTCTGAGCCTACACAGAGGAAGGGCTAGCTAGCCCTGCATGGATGAAAGGACACATTACAGAGGGTGGCATATTAACCGAGGCGTTGAAACCAAAGTCAGTTTTTGTTTGTTTGTTTTTTTCTCACACTGAAGAAATTTGGGACCAGCATCCACGTGGAGAGAGCCGGGTATTATTTAAAGGCTGGAGAAGGGAAGTGGGAGGCTGTGAGGTGCTCAGGACACATAAAACATCACGCTCAAGGTCTTTAGGGAAGAGGCTTCATATAAAAAAGTGAGTGAGGAATCATTTCTTAACCTTCTGACTCTCTACTTCCTGTCCAACCATTTCATATCCCAGTTTTCCTTTTTATGGTTTCTCTGTGTTTCTACAGATAAAGAGATGTGGATGTAGAGCATATATACTGTAAATCTATCTCAATGTCCATACGACTCATAGTAGATGTCTACGTATTATTATATTGTAAGTAGATGGTGTATTTATTATCTTTATTTCTCCAGTAGAATGTAAGCTTCATGAGGGCAGTGATATTTTTCACTTTTTTTGTTTTACCACTGTGTACCTATGAAACAGAAGAATTGCTGGTATACAGAGGATGCTCAGCACATTTCTGGTGAATAAATGGATGAGCGAATGAAGACATGAGTGGAGGAGTGCAACCGGATGGAGGTTTTGTTTTCCCTTAGACAACAGAGAGCCAACACATGTATTGTCTCGTCATTCATCTCTGAGCCAGTTCCTAAATTACTCCCTTCATCACTTGTACCGAAATTCACAAGCACTCTGAACCGTCACCCATAAATCCAGGTCATTTTGTTTGAACCTGTTGTTAGCCCTTCCTGCGTTGATGGCTTGTCTAGTCTCAGCTGTTGAGCATCTCATTATCAGCCTTTTTCTGGCTGATTTATTTAACATATTTAGTTATAAATGTATCAGTGGATAGTAGAAATGGTGTAATTTTTAAAGAATTACATAAAGTTTTGCATGGAAGCATCAATTCATTTTTATATTTTCATTTTTATAATGTGTTTTTATTAATATTAAGTAACCAGACACATAAGGTGACTGACCCCTATTTTACAAGATGATTTCAAAAGGGTCTGTTTTGGCAAAAATAGAATAGGGCTTTAGAAGAAAATAAATATTTTATTTAGACCCCTCACAACATGGCTTTACGTTTGTAATACTAGAGTTTCTTTTTATAGATTTTAGCCATTTATAGAGCTTTTCCTTTAGTAAATTGAGAGCTACTTTTGAGTTATTTAGCAGTTTAGACTTGGACTTTCTTTGAAAATGTGAGATATAGCCCTTTTAAAATAATGTTACTGCAATTAAGCATTTTATCTCAAGCCACCAAGACCTATTCACAGAACATTTAGGCTAATCACTGTTTCTGAAGGCATGCTTTCAACTTCACCACTAACATTGTCTCTATTACTTTTTAAAATAGTCATTTAAAACAGCAACCAAACCCTCAATCATGATGCCACAACTCAGGAATAAACACAAAATCTGGAAAAAATAACTTTGCCTCCCTATTTCCATAAGGTCACCTTTTTACGTATCCGAAATTTGATTTGGAATGATATCATTTCTGGTTAATGTACCTTCTCTCCCCGAAGGGCTTTAGATTTCAAAATAAATTATGTGCGAGACTTTACTATAATATGACTTGCTTGGTTGGTACTTAAAATATAAGCTGACTTCTTGCTTTCTGAAGGAAAATTTGAGGGACAAAACACCCCAGGCTTCACATCTGGCCGTATGCATTGTCTTGTATCGCTCATCACAGGCCACCGCCGCCATGCCCGACCCTAGGATGTACTCAGTAAACGTTTCCTCTGCTCGGTAACCATTTCAAGGATATATGTAGTTCCCAGATGTGTATGCATTCCGTTTGTACTGATAAGAATATTTAAAATGTCATCCTAAAAATCAGCTTGGAAGTGGGTCCTGCATACATCACCTCTATTTTCAAATTTCTATAATTATTTGGAGGCATAAAATGTATCCGGTCATGACCTGAGGGAAGCTCAGACAGTGCCTGGCCTTTCACGGTGAGACATCTTTCCCCCTGGATGACAGGCAGATCTGTCACGGGCGAGATGATTTATCTCCTCTGATTCCATCCCTTCAAGACGCCCTATACAAGGTGAAGTGATAATTTTCCTCAGAGTTAACATGTCCAATGTCTCATTTTTCATTCTAGTCCTTGTGAAATGACATCGAACACTAAATTGGGAACTAATTTGGACTGTGAGGTTTGGCTGCCTGCCTGTTTCTCTGGGAAAACAAGCAAATTATCTGTATTTTCTTAGTCATAGAAGTTATACGATACCTAGAGCTGGTAACTTGGTATAAAGATTTTTTTTCCTCTTTTTATTTTTAACCCACATTAAGAGAAGCAAAAGAGAAAATACATGACAGCGAATTTTGCAAAATAATATTTTTTTTGCCATAAAATTAACCTAAAAGAAATATGCAAAAATGCTGTATTTGTGGGAAAGAAATAACTAATGGACAATTTAGACAAAGGTGTAAGCCTGGCAGTATATTAAACTATATCATTAAAATATGCAATAATTCAGTATGATTTTAGAAAATAACCCAAAATTATTTGAGAGTAAAAATTCAGCCAGATAGCATAGGATTTTCATCCAACAAGAAGACTTATTTGTAAATATTTTTCTTAAGACAGAACACAATTTTATAGTTCATTTTCTGAATGCACTTCTTTGAGCACATAAATAGAGTAGTCAGTTGTGACGTGTTTGGGTGGACAAAAGATCTATGTGTTAAATGAAATTTTAACCTACATGGTTATTTGTATTTCCTTGATGAAAAAAAATTGATCGTGGGTTATAATTTACCGGGTAAGTATATTAGCAGTGAGGAACTTAGAAGTAGGGAAGTTATATGACTTTAAGAAGTCATATCATGGTAAACTACAAATAGACAAAGGTTATTGCCTTTGAAGTTCATGACTATTTTGTAAGATGTACCCACTATAGGAATATGGCTATGAGTTGAACTGAATGTAAGTTCATTAATTGGTACCTGAGAACTTTGCAAGTCATTCCTATGGGCCCTGACATCATGCAGCCCATAATCTAAATGATAAAAGTGAACAGAAGAAGTAGTAGAGGGACAGCTAACATTATTGAAAGCTTACTATTTTCAAGTACTCGGTGCAATGCTCTGTGTGGATGACTTTATTTATTTTTTACAACACCTCTAAGGAGTAGGGACCGCTAACTGCATCATGGTATCATTAGGAAAAGTAAGACATAACGAGGACAAATAATTTTCTCAAGATCTACACTTAGTAAGTGGTGGAGTCAGGATACACACCTATCTAGAGCACACCTTTTTTTAGCCTTAGACTAATAAAAAGCAATGTATAATAGGTGTCCACCAACATCTAACAGCCCACGAGAGAATAACAATATGTCTAAGGAGGGATCAGAAAAAGAGGTGGTATTTCAGCTGCTAGTCAAAGGAGGGGTAGAATTCCTTGAAGCTGGTGTAGGGAGAGAGAAAGTTACTTCAAGCAGATATAACTTTAAGAGCAAAGCCAAGTGAAGATGGAAGTTCCTTTTCTGCATAAGAACAAGTTTCCTAGACTGTCCTGGAGCAAAAGCTTCAGAGAGAAGATATGAAGGAGACTGAGCCCAGCAAAAGCATTTGCAGTCAGATGCTTGACCTCAGATTCCATGCCAGAGGAATCTACAAAAACAGGCTGCAATGCAAGTGTACTTGTGTGTGTCAGCGATGGAATTTCAAATCGGTGGGGAGGTGAGAAATTATTTGTGAAACTTGCTGGGAAAGTGGTTAACAACATAGAGAAATAGTTGACTTATATGCTTACCTGACATAATGTACTCAATGAAGTTAAATTTGAATTAAAGAGTTAGATGTGATTGGTAGAGAGCTCCTTCAGTCTCGCTGAAGTATTTTCTAGTGCACCTTATGTTTTTTTTATCACTTCATTTCTATGACCCTTAAGTAATGCCACAGTACAATTAAACTGGAAAATAAAGTGCTCTATTTGCATACCTTATATCATAAGTATAAACCATAAGTTATTTGTCACCATTTTTGTTTTGCTTTTTGCTTTTTACAAGTTAAACATTTCTAATAACTGGTTCTAATGTACAATATTTGCATCATTTCTCAGATAAAGCACAAGACTAGAATTAATTTCCTACAGCACAGCTTTACTCTTTCATATAACATACTCAATACTAAAAATACTAAATAAAGTATTTTTAGACTTTATTTCTTCAACCTGTTAATTCATCGATCTCATCGAAGTGTGATATACTCATAAGAAATGTAAAAAAAAACAACACAGTAACAATAGAATAGTGATATCACTCCCTCTGTATTTTAAGAAGGTTTCATATGAAAATAAAGGTACCACTATACTTATTTCTATTCTAATTTGATATTCGTTGTTTGGAACTCCCTATGTATGTAGTGACTGGTTTTCAAGTCACTATGATACACTTATTTTTCATCTTTCATTTGTGGGAGTGAGTGGTGTAATATAAATACAAGTTACATGGAATTCTGAGCAGACAACATTTTATGAAACTGCTGTCACCTAAATTAATACAAATGCTTTGGACAAAATATAAAGAAAAAATATTCTGAAAAGGCATGTGATAAAAATGTTTATGCTAAAGACAACTGCATTTGACACTCACTTCAGAAAGAGGAGGTTAGAAGGTTTAAAAGCCAGCATGCCCAAACCAGTTTTCGCTGCATTGGGTTTCACCATATTCACACCTGGTTCATCTCATTAGGTTTGCAACTGTTTCACTCCAATCACTCATATTTTAGAGGAGTGCAGCCGTCAACACAGAATTGCATCTACTCTTTTCTTTTAGGGATTTGTTGTTATTATTGTTCTAGCTCCTTAACGCCATGTCTTCAGTTCTTCTAAACGCTAAGACTTTGCTTTTCTATTTTTTGGAGATACAATGTCTAGCTCGCATTACACTGTTTCCTGTTTCTGGTTTGCGATTCCATTTCCAGTGTTCATGTACTTTGCAAGTGTGATCTGTCGCAGCATGGAGCAGCATGCTTATTGCAAAGCAGCCTCCCTTCATTTGTCTTTCAAGACTTTCAGCATTTCTAAGAATCTGCTCAGCAGGGGAGGGCCCTTTACAGCAGATGTGTGTTTCGCTGCTTCATCTGACAATTTCTGTATTTACACAAGGAGTGATATTCAGATGGAAATGCTCTGTTAATTTGGGTCGGTTTTCCAGTCTTTTCTTCTTTTAGAGTATAAATAAAAATTCCAATGAGGTTTCGACACCTCTGAAATCATAAGTTAACAAAAATATGTTAGATCACCAGTTGATGCAGAGGTAAACCTGATTAAACATAAAACAAATGGGAGAAAAATAGGGAAAAAAATAATAGAAAAGCATCCACTGGTTTTAACTGCATTATTGTTATTTTGTTGTATAAACCACAGTAAGTCTTTAAAATAAAGGATATGAGGGTATAAGAGCATCAATGAAAGCTCCCAAGGAAATGATGGACAGAGTGATAAACCCACAGTATTTTGTGAAGGAAGATAAGTTACAGGTGTTTAGTGAATTTGTAAAAGACAGAGATGGTTGGTGACATAATCCAGGCTTCTAGAATCCTAATAAGGTATAATTTCAATATATTAGAGCTAATAGGACTAAGGTAATTGAAACCTTTAGTTTTACCTATGCCTCATTCTAAATAGGTTATTTGGAGAAATACATGTGAATCGTAATAAGTCTTAATCTCTTCATTGCAGACTGTGGTCACATTAGTCATCCCAACAGCGTTGACATGTATTTTCTCAAGAAAATATTAATTTCAGTTTCCAATCAAAAACTGTCCCAGGTTTTGATACATTTGAGGGGTCCACCAGTAGGGCCTGTTGCCCTATATGCCTGCTCGGGGGCCCTACTGAGACGCTCAATAGCATGAAGGTACGGAAGTGACTGGAAGCAGACATCGCCCAACTCTCACTGTGGATGGACGTGCTGTGTGTGCAGCCGAGAACGCCAAGCCCCATCACACCTGGGAAAGGCATCATCTACTGGAATTTGCAATGCGATGTACTCCTGAAATAGGGGGAGCTGTTTCTACCCCGCGGGGAGAGGAAACCATTCAGTCTCCAGTGGGACTCCATTGCCCTGCCACAAGCTGGACCAGTTGACAAGCACTAGATCCAGAATGGAACGCACCACTGAAAGAGGGGAGAGAAGCCAATCGTCCTGCTGTGGCACGTCCCGCCTCTGACCCATCTCCTTATGCCTGTCAGGGTGGCGTCCCCGGGGCGACACGCATGGTGTGCACACCCTGGTCAGCTTCCTAAAGCTGCAGCCACGCTAACATCTAAGGATCCAATGACAGGTATAATTCCGATAAGAAGACCTCTCCCATACAAGCTCCTGCTAAATGCCTGTCTTTCTGCTACTCCTGTGGGGTCTAGTCACCGAACAGACACACACTGGAAATACTTTTCTACAGTGGGGCCACTCATTTGCCCAACAAAGAAGCCAACCCAACTGTTGGGTATGTGGGCAGCCGCCATGTTCTAGCTCGTCAGGGTTGCCGTGGTGGGCACTGGAAGGTTCTGAAGCAGTATACTGAGGGACAAGCTAGGACGAGGACTGTGAACTCATCTGCTATGTCCAATATTGATCCAGAGACCTCACCTGAGGCACACACTATCAGTAACGCTGGGCCCGGGGATTTGTTTTCTGTCGGTCAAACTATAGGTGCGGCCTGTCAAACTGCTGATTGGAGGGACCCTAAAAATACCACTATTGGGGCCACTGATTGCTATGTTCAGATTAGGGATGGGTTTATGTGGCTTATCCTGGGTGTGGACATTTCAGCACATGGGCACCCCTATGTTGGCGATGGAAAAAAATCATTCTAAACAGGATATGGGGTGGTGGATATCCCCGGAACTACGTGGTTATTCTGTCATATTAAAAGACAGTGACTTGTTTAGCACTGACTCGTTGTGCCATCCAGGTACTCTTTGGTGGCCCCAAATGGGACCCAATGGTTGTGTGGCACATACCTTTGGCCATGGCTTCCACTTGGGTGGTTGGGCTGCTGAACTCGGGGTTTTCCCTGGACACAAAGGAGAGTCCACTCCATGGTAACAACAATGGCCAACCTCCCTCTCCTCAAGGCCAGGTGGGCACAGTCTATTTTCCATTCGTTTGATCGTTTGGCCGCCAGCTTTGTTCCCTCCATCTGCCTGGAGGCTATTATAGCACACCTAGAAGCCCTTAGTAAGTTCACCCAGCAAGCCTTACCTGACAGCCAGTAAAGCCCGACCTTACTAAACTCGAACACAGCGGTTCTCACCCTGTGGGTCGTGACCCCTTTGGGGGTTGAACGACCCTTTCACAGGGGTCGCCGGGTACTCGTATGTGGGCGTATCTGCATGTGGGCCTGGAGACGGATAGAAGAGCGGTGTCTCGATTCCTAAGACCATCGAAAACATGTGTTTTCCGATGGTCTTAGGCGACCCCTATGAACGGTTGAGAACCGCTGCTCTAACATGTCTCTAACGAGAAAAGCTGTCCTCCAACCTAGAATGGCCTTGGGTATTTTCACAGACTCACAAGGAGGTGCTTGTATCATTATCCAAAGAGAATGTCATGTTTATACCTGATGAGTCCGCTAATGTGACATCTTTAGTAAATCACCTGAGGGCACAAGTGAATGCTCTGAGCGATCCGACCCCTGAGCCTAGAGGACTTAATAAATCAATGGTTTTCATCATGGGGTCTTGGTAAAAAAGTAGTCACTGATTTTGAGAATCATTGTCTTAACCTGGTTTTCTCTTGTATCTGGTAATGCAGCCAGATAGCTGCCCACAAAGCCACCTCCATGTTATCGAGCCCCCTTGCTGACCTCCCTGGGCACACCGTGGATGAGGGAACGTCGGGTTGTCCGTCATGAAGGACAGAATGCCGGAGGGGGCCATCAAAAAGACGCGATCACCAACTGACCCGAGAGCTGGATCCGGGTAATTGGAGGCTTCTCACCCTGTCCCCTGACCTTGGAATGTGACTCCATTTGCCATCCCTGCTCCCAGACACTTCTCCAAGGATGAAGGCTTGAGGCAGAAATGTGGTGATGAGGCTATCTGAACTGGGTAGTGACCACCCAGGGAAGGCCTCCACATGAGCTTTTCAAGATTCTAGTGGGCGGGTCCAGAAACAGACTCATTTGCCCCCTCACAAGACCAGCCTTCTAGGGAAGTACCTGTGATTATGGAGCCTGCCACGTGCCCATCTGCAGGGCCCTGTGTCTTTGGCCTCTCTCTGCCCCCTGAAAAGGGGGGGACAGTCTCAGAACACCTGAGACACTCTCAAGGAGGTTGAGAACAAGAACATTGGAGGGCTCCGTTGATATAAATTCAATTTTTAAAATAAAAATCAATAAGTACAGGGTAACCTAGTTGTACTTTAACATTTTTTTTAGAGTATCGTATACTTGATGACTTGACTGCTGCTAGATGCTTGCAAAAAAAAATCTCAACTCAACGGACACAAGTGATTTTGTTTAAAAATAGTTTAAAAGATCATTTGAAAAGGACATATTAAATAGAATGATGGATCTTTGATTTTCAAACAAGTTGTTTATACTAAATATGCTTCTTACATCATTTAGTGGCACATGGTTCCTTCTACATCGTCTGCGATAGTCGTCTTATTCATCACTTCACTGAAGTTTTATCAAGAGGTTCAGTTGGCTGTACTTTCTCTCTCTACACTCACATAAAAAAGGCTTCAGAAGCTCAAAATAATTGAGCACTGGGAAAATGATTAGGGTAAATTGAGCTGTATTTGGAGGTCTTTCTAGAGATAAAAATAAATGACTAACAGTCATTAAATGTCAGTCGAAAAGAAAATACAAATGCATAAGTTGACTAATAAATGTTTGTGCCGGTGTTTTGAAAAGTGGGTAAAACTGACAAGACATGGACTCTAACAACATTAAAAATTATTTTTCACATTTTTTATACATATATGTGTGTCCGTACTTAAAATGTTGAAAGAAAACCTAATATCTTTCTGAATCTATACCTCCTAGTGTACTTAAACCTGCCAATTCTTGAAGCTTATCAGGCTACATTAGTGACAAAACTTAACAATTTAAAGGACAATCTACGTGAGACTTAAACTATGTCAATACATTTTGTTGTCATGGAATTGAAAGACCTCATTATTATTTCTCCCCCCTATGGCCAGGTGTGGCTATTGATTTCTGGGGATAACAACAATATAAAAAAAATAAAGATTATGGTTCCTATCTTTCATAAGAATACAGCTGATTGAAGGAAATAAAGCTATGAGCTATTTATGATTCTTTTCAGGCAAGGGTGTTTATGCAGACACTGACTAGTAGGGTGCATCACGCATGGGGGAGTACTCCTTCTCTGAGGGGAGGGGTGGCAGACAGAGAAGGCATTCAGAGAAATGTCTTTAATTTTATTTTCTGATTATGGATTTGATATAAAATCCTTGTAACAAAAATTTTGTAAAGATCCCAGGGTAAATAGAAAAAAATTCTTAAAAGCCCATGAACCAGAGACACACAACATATTTGGAATAGCTACGTTATCTATGTTTCTCTGTCTTCCTATTTATTCATCCATCCATATATCATTATGCATTAATACCATTGAGAACATGATTTTAATGTCTGCATAATATCCAGTCTTATAAATGTGTAATTTATATAATTATTTCCCTAATGAGTATTAGTTTGCATTTTTATTAATTATGATTAATTTCTAATAAGTTTCCTGTTTGTATCTCTAATTACCAAGAAAGAATAAATATTAGAAATCGAATGGTTCTTGACATGGCCTTCCCACTTGCACTAATCAAACTTTATTTAGATGGCTTCAGGCTCTTATCTACGATATATGTGTACGCCAGAGCACAGTTTCATTTTCAAATACACAGTGCGAAGCATCTTATGTACCACGGCCTTTTCACATTTATATCTCTGTTGCTCAGCACAGTGCCTTGAACATAGCAAATATTTAACAAATATTTAGTTTCTTTAGCATAAGCCTCCACATGGGAGATGATACAGCTAAGTGGTATTTATTTGAATGATTTTAACTAGAACACTTCCATTTGACAATACTGATATAAATTGGTTATAAAATCTGACTGATTCTTTAAAATAAAAGTCTCTCTGCCTTATTTCTTGAAAAATGAAAAACTAAATATTATGCTAATTTTCAAATTTAACTTGAGTTGATATTAACAGGTGTCTAAAAGTTACAATTATACCCTTCAATTTTATATATAGTATATGTTAAGTATATAGAGGCATCTATCTGTATGTGCCTACCTATATTATAAAAAATGCAAATGTATGTTAATGTAAAAATATATTTTATATACACCGTGGGTGCCAAAAAAATGTATACAAGTGGCCACTTTGGTCAACGTTGCTCAAGCAGTAGTTCGCCGTCATCAGAAGTGTCTGGATGCTGATGGGAACCACTTTGAGCACCTCTTGTAATTGCAAAAGTCAAACGTGACTTGTGTTCATCTTTTGTTATTGGTATATATTGAGTATTACAATTTTAATACAGTTTTCCTTTCTTAAAATGTGTATACCTTTTTTGTCACCCTCTGTATACAGATACATATACATACATATATGTATATATAAACATACATACATACATATGTATATATACACATATACATATACATACATACATATACATACCTATCTATCTATATACACTCCTCTACTTACGATGGGGTTATGTCCTAATAAATCCATTGTAAATTGAAAATATCTAAATTAAAATGCATTTAACACACCTAACCTACCGAACTTCATAGCTTAGCCTTGCCCACCTTACACATGCTCAGAACACTTACATCAGCCCACAGTTCAGGCAATTATCTTGAGTTTCATCTCAAGATAATTGCCTTCCTCTTCTTCTCACCAGGAAACATACTTTGGATATACTGCTGAGTGTAAACATAAAAGCTAGTTGCAGAGCAAGATGTACTGAAAATAACTAGACACATGTATGTCAACTGTATACTCGTATGTAAAATCACAGCACCACTTCTGAAGGGATATACCGGTTCCCTGAGGGAGAGTGAGTAAGATGCTGAAATTGGGTGCGAAGGGACCAGAAAAAACAGATAGGGAAACTGAGAGATCTTAATACACTTTTTCTGCATTTCTAAAAAAGCTACACATTTTTCTGTTTAATTTTGTAATAAAAATTTAAGAGAAGATTTATTAGTTGAGAGTGTTACTTATTAATAGAAAATACTTTTTGTTTTTAAAGTACAACATAATTATACTTTAAGTTATTTACCTGTGAGGAAGTGGGCATGTTTATGAAATCATAACTCATACATTGCTGTTCTCTGTGGCAGCTAGTGGGAGACAATGTTAGTCCTGTAATATATTGCCTATGAACTCACCATTCGAGAGTGTCAGTATATACACTAACCCCATTCATTGCTTCCCAAGTTTTATTAAATATGCTGATGTTATCATTGTATAATTTTAAGTATAAATGATATACCTATGCCCAAGGAGAAATTTCTCCATACATTTATAAATAGTAAGTTGGAAGTAGATTCTATGAAATAAATGGTCAGAAGGTGTCAGAGGATAAAGTAAGAAATCTGGATGAGAAAGATGAACGACAATTATACATACATAAACTTGTTTTATAAACTGTATTAAGATGTATATGATAGCTTTTCAGATAATAAACTGGTACAATTTAAAATTTCATAAGAACTACATGCAATCCCAGTTGCTGACTGATCTGAGAATATAATTTGATCAACTACTTAAAAAATGGGGGGGGGATCTAACAACAATGAAAATGGGGTTTTGCTGAGGGTGTGTAAGAGTGATGACATTGCCACTTTATATTTTGGAGGGATGAAAATTTAGTCATTATGGATACTTAATAGAAAAACACTTCCAGCCTCATGAAAATTGGATATAATAAAATTCTATATCGAACAGCATTTAGAAAAAGTAGTGTGTGGAACAAGAGAGAGAATGTACATGAGCAAAAAAAAATCATAAAGACAGCATTTAAAAAAAAACTAATGTCTAGTGCTTTTAAAAAACAGTACAGATAATATTTAAAAGCATTTAATAATTTGGAAAGACCTAAAAAGAGCCTGAATATTTCATTAAGACAGAAACAGACTGGCAGTTCGAAATGCTGAAACTGACTGCGAGCCTTCATACCTATTCATACCTTGTTTAAGTGTGAAAGTCTTTAAAGAAACTGAAAGTTTCTAGTGAAACTAGAGAAGAGATAGGGAACACTGAGACAGTCTCTGGTTTTCATTACACTCTGGCTGTATTTATTTTTTTGAAGTCAAACATCACAGTAAGGTGTTAAACTTGCAAAAAATGCCTTATGTTCACCAATTACACCCCCTGCCATCAAAATATACTTTGTTTATGCTAAATTGTCTAAATAAAGTACAAAGTAGAAATGTAATGCGAGTTTGATGGAGGCCTGTATGACCTCTAGAGCGGTTACTTTTTTCTCTCATTAAATTTTGAAATGTGAGTGTTCCAAAAGCTTAACACCATAGAATTTAATAAACAAAAATTTAATTTTTCATGACGTCTTTATCTGAATCTAAATCTACAAAATCTAAAAAGTCATCTCTATCCTGTGACCCTCAATGGGAAGGTTACCTGTTATCCTAGACCCTTTGCATCCTTCACTAACTTTAAAGTACTTAAAAGCACACCTACTAGATTTATATGCATACAGTACAATTTCAATAACTATTTCATAAATTTTGGGTTAAGATAAAAGTAGAGTGATTACTAAGTGAACCTACTATTTTCGTCATGAGAATATTGAGATTCAGCAAGTTTCAATGATTTGCTCAAAGGGTACTGGTGATAAAACATACACTATCTGCTTTCTATCCTACTGCACAACTACTTTTCAGATCGAGATCTGTGGACTCATGTGGTCATAGAAATACACTCAAGGAAATTCACCTGGAGTGAGTGTTTTGTCTTCATCCTTAATTTGTTCCACCCCAAGGAATCTCTATGTTAATAAATTGCAATAAATGGCAATTCCACTTGCCACTGGCGTACATTACAAATGGCGGAATCCATATGCACTCCAATCATTACTTAACACCACACAAGTCGTCCATTAGAGAATCCTATGATCAATACCAGGAATCAGCAGATGGTAAACATTTTTGTGTTTGTAGGCAGTGCCATCATGGCAGCAGTTACTACTCTGCCATTATAGAGTGAAAGCAGCTACAGGTGTAAAGCAATGGGGATCATGGTGTCCACATAAAATGTTATTCACAAAACAGTCATTGGCCCTGATTTCAATCAAGGGCTGCCATTTGCCAAGTCCTCTGACAACCTTTCAAACGTATCCGAATGTGTTAGCTTCTTTCTAACCTACCTACTGGCGTCACCCTCATAATTCAAAGTAAGCAATACTGTGTTTTCGCATCTGGCCTCTCTCAACCCAACCCAAAAACCTTCAAGTCCATTGGAAGATCCGTATAAAACTACAGTTTGATTCAATTTTTTTAAATGGTGGACAATTCTCATAGTTCACAAAGAAAAACGTAGAAAACGGCAGTAGAATGCCTCTGCCTATATTTCATCCTCTAGCTTGTAAACAGATAACCATTACTTTCCTGTGAGTTCTTCTAAAAATTTAGAAAGATAGATTATCAGAGATGAACTATTTTTAACAACTGATGGCATATGATATAAAATAATCTTCTCTGTGCCTTTCCACTTATTAATAAAGTTTATATAGTTTTCTATTGTATTATATCGCAAACACCCTTGTATTATGGCTGCATTATTTTCCATTTCATGGATATTTACTCAACCAGTTGCTATTAAAAATACTACACAGAACAGTATTATACTTATTTATATATGGGCATAATATATATCTCTATATATCACTTGAATACCTTTATAATATTACTTGTGTGTATTTATATAGCTAATATTTAAAAAAATGATAGTCCCTTTACCCTTTTTTATACCAGATTATATAGATATAGATATAGATATAGAGAGCTATAGAGATGTAGATATAGGTTTTATTTTAATTTATTTTTTCCTACTTTAGAATGTAAGCTCTATGAGATTGCAAACGTTGTAAAATTTGCTTCTATACCCAGCTCCTGCTACACAGCAGGTCCTTCATCAATAACTTTTAAACATAAGTAGATAAATATATTTTACAATAATACATGTTTGCTTTAGTCTGACATATTTTTAACAATTAGAAACTGAGAATTTGCCTCTTCATTTGAGTTTTGGCATTCAAGACATTTGGGATCCAAACAGTATTATTTTAATGAGAAAAGGAAAGGTTGCCACATTCTACTATTCATGAGACAAGAACAGGAAATAGTAAACCTAAATTCTGCATTTCTGCCAGGTGTTTTCATTTAGTGCACCTTCCACTGAGGTCTGAATAGAAATACTAGTTAGGAGATTCAGCCATTACAGACCACAAGCTCCTAAGCTGGTTGAGTTAAAAATAACCAGGGCCTCACACAGCTGGCTATTGCAATTAAGATTCGGCAAATTAATACTTGTGACGTTAAATCAATGTTGTTGATTTAAATGTTATTAAGTTTGTAGTATTTATAATTAATTTTTAAATTAGTTTTTGTTATATCGCTATAGAAACACATGGAATTTATACCTAGGTCTATGTTTTGAACTTTTTTAACTAACATCACATAAATGATTTAAGTCAAGTGGGAAGTACCCAAGTTTACAGGCAGTTATATGTGTATATATTTTATTCCATTAAATGATGACTATATATTACATAAAATGCGGTCTACAATGTCTTTTCTCTTTATACCATTTGTTAAAAAAGGCAAAAGTAGATTTTCTTTCAATGTATGTATCTGAGCATTTTTCTACGAATGCACTTCAAAACTCCATAAAAATAGCAGTATTTCTGGTGATTTATTGGTGCCAAATAAATAATAGCAAAAAAAAGACTAAAAACTTTCTAAATTCTGATTCTGAAATATCCAGAAGTGTCACTAATCTAAAAATATAATCAATTTATTCTCTGTTTATACACACAGAAAAAAATAGGAGTGGTTTTATAACTTTTACATCCACGGAATACATCGGTTTTATGTGTAACTAATTAATATGCTTATAAGATTATAACTCAATCTATAATAAATATATGAATTCTGCATATAAACTCTTAAAGGGAAAATAAATAGCATATTATTAATCCTGATTTGAAAGCTTATTTTCCCAAGTGAATAAAACTGATAGATAATAGGCTGCTAAATTGTGTGTTCACACATTAAAGGTGAAAATAAAGTAAAATGTCATAGAAACCCAAGTTATTATTATTAATATAATTATTAAGACAAATGGGTAGAAAAAAACATAGCAAGCTATTTAAATATTTTGGGCATTAATACAACGTACATAGTTTTCACCTTGTGTATATTTCAGGCATCGAAACAGTGAAACCCATAATAGTTGCTATTTAATTATTTCCTGAATTTTAATTTTTCTTGACTTTCACTTATTATTTGGATAATAAGAATGGTATGAGCTTTGGCAAATTCTTCAGTCTGTCTAGGGCTTATATATATTTATTTTTAATAATTATATTACTTGTTTTTATTCATCTTTTTTTTATTGTTAGTTTCAGGTGTACAGAACAATGCAATAGTTATCCTTTTCACCCTCACAAAGTAACAACCCCCCTCCCCCCATCGACTGCCCTCCCACCCCCGATATCATGCTTGTCTATTACAATTTCATTGACTCCATTCCTACTCTCTACTCCATGACCTGTGATTATATGTATATATAATTATAGTTGACATACCATATTCAAAATCAGCTTCAGAAATACAGTGCAGTGGCCAGGCCTCCACACCGACCATGAAGTGGTCTCCCCCACCAGACATGAGTCTATCTGGCCCCCTAAAAATATCTACAACATTATTGATTATATTCCCCAGACTGTCTTGTCTATCCCTGAGTCCATATTGTAGTTACCAATTTGTATTGTCTCATCCCTTCCCCTTCTCCTTCATCCCCACCCCCTCCCAACTAACAACCCTCAGTTTTTCCTCTGTGTCTCTGAGACTATCTCCGTCCACATCTCCCATCCATTCAGTTCCTTAGAATCCACATATAAGTAAGATCATATGGTATTTGTCTTTCTCTGACTGACTTATTTCACTTAGCGTAATGTTCTCTAGGTCCAGCCATATTGTTGCAAAGGGTACTATTTCCGTCTTCTTTATAGCTGAATAATACTCCATTGTGTAAATGTACCAAAGTTTCTTAACCCAGTCATCTACCGATGGGCATTTCGGTTGTTTCCAAGTCTTAGCTATTGTGAACAGCATCGCAATATACATAGGGGTACATATATTTTTTCGGATTAATGTCTTGGGTTTTTTTGGATAAATACCTAAGAGTGGGATTGCTGGGTCATAAGGTAGTTCCATTTCCAGATTTTTGAGATACCTCCATACTGATTTCCATAGTGGCTGCACCAGTCTGCAGTCCCACCAGCAGTGCACCAGGGTTCCCTTTTCCCCACAGCCTCGCCAGCATTTGTAGTTTGTTGATTTACTGATGATAAGTAGGGCTTATATTTTTTACTCTATAAATTGAGTGATAACTTGTCCTAGGAGAATTGTTATGAAGTTTAAATCTTCATGAGATCTCAGAAAAAGAAAAAAAAAAGAAGTTCTGTAGAGCTCATTTGAACTGAATCTGGCTGAATTTATCTTGTTATTTTAGAATTCCTGATGTTCAAGTATGGAATTTGTTTTTGTACTTTTGTGTACATTGCTTGACCCTTGAGTCTTTCAGAATTATAAATTGAAAGGAAGTTGTGATAAAAATTTCTCCTCCTTGGTAAAGTACTATTTTTCTACAGTCACCTATTACATACTTTGTCACCTTTCCACACTTCCACATTAAGAACAGTGAAAGTTCCAGAATCGCTTGTCCTACCTGTTTTGTGTTTTGTTTAACCCAATTCTAAACGTTGTAAGAGATTTTCCTGAGTAGAATTGTGACTTATATCTATCTGGATAGTATTTAATGGCCTCTCCTGTGATCTGGCTAAAGAGAAATAAAGGGAGGGACTAAAAACAAAGGAAGTCCATACTTGTCTAAAGATGTCTTCTGTACATACACAGGAGCTTGTAAATCCTGCTACTTTTGAAGGATATGACATATATATATATATATATATATATATATATATATATGTAGGAAGGTGCAAAAGAGGTCCAATCTGTACTGCATACATCCCTCTCGGTCAATTAACCCTCTAGAAACAGATTCATTTTTTACTGTAGAATGCTCTCTTTCAGTAATAAGCTCTAATTAGGACCATGCTTTGTTTAAATCTAATTCAAACTCTACTTTCACCCCCAAACCTAAGTAACCTCTCATCTTCTTGGTTGAGCAAGAAGCTCAATTTCTCTGTTTACAAGCAATTCTCCCTTAGTCCAGAAAAATATTTTCATAAGTTTTAAATATATTCAGCCTTGTGCTTTATATATATTAGTATTTGAGGGTCCCATCAACATTATTTATGTGAAACATCTGTATTTTGCTCCTCCTAGTTGACGTGGAAACAAAAGGAATGTAAACTACCAATAGTGCAAAAGTCAGGTTCCCATGTTGACAGTGGTAAGGCAGTTGCTCTCCACCCCCGATCAGGAGTGGTGCCAGCCTGGGAGAAGGTAGGGAGACATCCCTCCTAGTAACCAACGGATTTAACACCTAACAATTCCAAGTCCCAAAGATGCTTTGGGGAGCCAAGTTTTGAGATCAATTGGATGATGCCAGGAAAAATCACCCAGGACTGAGACAGAGAAATACCTGTCTTGTGCAATGGGTGCAAAAAAGCCCTCCTGGGTAAAGCACTGGGCTGACACTTTTGATTCATCATGGGTTCTGACAACGGGGATCATGCTCCTCACAGGAAAACCTTTTCTCGTCTACAGGACCTGGTGCTTTATGAGCCTCAGCTGACCAAATGGATGAGGGTCCTCTTAGACAAAGGACCTTAGCCTTTGAACCCTCAGATTTTAACAGTGTCCGCTGCCCCCTTGTTTCTCCCGAGCATCCTCTTTTGCTATTCCTCCCCCAGAAACAAAAGCCTTTAGTTCACTCCATTTTCTTCAAGTTGACACTTAAGTGACCCATCGGAAAGACCTAGGTGGACCCTTCCAAGGACAGACCTGATCTTTAGATACACAAAATATTATCTAGACTTCCTGAGGACATCAAAGGATGCCTCTTTAAAAAAGATGCATTTCCTTCTAGATAAATCACTCCCATGTACTAAATGATGAATTTCTGGCATAACCAGCCAATAAAATAAGACTGCGGTTGAGTTCCAGTAGCGTGTATGGTGCCCTGTGGTTTTCCAACCCACACTTTCTGTGCACAGTGACACTTCTGGCCCTTTTCCCTCTGCTCAGAATTGTAGAACGGACATTTTGATAGCTTTCAAAGCTTTTGTGAAGTGCTAACTCTATCACGTGCTTACTATCTTGAAATAAAAATGTCTTTACTCATGTACATGAAAAAAAACACTGAAACTGTCAGTTATTCTGAATTTTTTGAAACACTTCAATTGCTTTATGTTTCAAATGAGATAAAGATGTTTACAAAAGCCTATTCCAAAGTGTATTTTTTTTTTACAAACAAATTACCAGTGTGGGTTTTTAGGAATGCTTACATGAGTCCAATTTAAATGAAAGAACCAGGGAGATAAAAGCCAATGAGTCACACAGTGAACTACCACTGAAATTTATAATTTAATTAAGGAGTACAAGATTGTTTTATGAAATGGTCCTCTTCCTTTTCAATATAAGAATTAAAAGAACAGATTCAATGTTTGCTCAATAAAATGAGAGATGAGTGAAGCTCATTAAACAGCTTTATAAATGTGAGTGTGCGTTGTGTTGAGTTTTCTTCTTTCCTCTAATTTCTAATATTCCTGTTAATGAATAAATCAACTTAGAAAGCAAATGTTGGCTAAAAAGTTGCAGAAAAAATATATGCATTTTAATGTTTGGCTACAAGTGTAGCAGTGTAGCAGGATGATATTGACCACTGTGCTCTACCTACATAGAGTATAAGGAGATTTTGCTCTTTGGCCCTCTGTATATAATCTGGGTATAATAATAGATCCCTATTGCTAAAGGTGACTCATTGGAGAGATGTTTATGTAACTCCAGAGGAAGTTCTCATATACATGATAATTAATATCCATATTGCATCTTTAGCCTATAGTTTGAAAGTTGCAATGCCTATTTCCTGGGACTGTGTGTATATATGCTTCCAATTGTATATAAATATTCAACTATGCATGATATACATGTAGAGATGTAATAAATGCATCTGTGTGTGTAACTTTGGATTTCTTTGAGACTATTAAGACTAATCTCCTTGATTCTATGATACATCGATTCTAACCAGTAGACCAGGGATCCTGTATCATCCCTCATCACGGAGACTTGATTTTCCCTTAAGATCTGTGTGTTCCTTTTTTCTGTCAGTTGCTCTTGTCATGTGATTTAAGCTATTCTCCAACTTTGGGAATGTTTCCATGATGCCTTTAAGGAATCATGGTTGGTCATCAGCCAACGCAGGACACTGGACATCTCTTTGGTGAGTGTGTCCCTCACCTTCTTGGTGGAAAGTTGGATCTCCCTTAGGACACTGCCCCACTGTAGTCCTCAAAAGATGGGCGTTTTTTTGTTTCTGTTTTTTTAAAAAAACACATTCTACATATTAAAGTCCTGAGGGTTGGGTTAATAGTACATGCTCCCATTGTTGTTTACAAAATATTTTTCATTTCCATTCACTAAATTACTCCAATCATAAATTTCATGATGCCAGGTTATATCGCTATCAATCCTTTTTGCTGTCATATACACAGGAGCACATAAGTCTGAGTAACTCTGGGTGTTCCCAGAAAGACTCCTGTCCCTCTGCCCCTCCCCATGACACTGTCAATATAACTCCCACCATCTTCCTGCTCACTATCCATCACTCATGGAAGGTTTAAGCATCTGGTGAACTGTCATGCACTGAAACATTAATGTTGCCTTCGTTTCCGATTATTTAAAACCCCACGTGTAGAGTTCATCTAATTACTTTGCTGCTGAGTTTCCTGACCTCCATCCTTCCCGCGATCACAATCTTCCCTGAACTCAGCTTTCATTCCCACAGACAATCCTGTACTTTGTTCTTATCCATATCTTCAGCCTCCATAATCTCACTGTCAAGCAATCAGCTGCTCAGTGACAACTTTCTGTCTTGTCTTTTCAGTTTAATTTCCTCTCTTTTAGTTCCACCCAACTCTAACCATTTATGAGTTACACACCATCACTTCCCTCAATTATGTTAAATCCTTATGCAAATGTCAAGTTCTCAGGGGAGGCTTTCTGTGGCTACCCTGTAAAAACCTCAACTCTGCCTACCTTGAGCTGCACATCTCTCTTCTCAGTGGAGATGTAGCCATAACATGATGGAGGTATTATGAACCAATGATACTGACGTTGCAGGTCCCTCAATCCCCTTCCAAGTTCTTCCAACTAATTTTGTATTTATGGCTTTTTATTATTTCTCTTAAAAATGCCATCAAACTATAATATAAAAATGCCATCAAACTATAATATAAAAATGCCATCAAACTATATATATATATACACACACACACACACACACACACACATATATATATATATATTTATTTATATTTATATCTATCTATCTATGTATCTATCTAGCTATAAAATATGTAGCAGGGGTCAGCAAACTTTTGAGAAGGAAGAGTCACCAGGGGTCCTCAAACTGTCGCTCGGGAACTGTGGCTCTGAAGTAAAACTGAAAATGAAAATAAAACTATCCTAGTTTCATTCATAATATTACTTCACATTTTCCTTATTTGTGAAAATATATTTATGGCTCTCAAATAATTTTTAAATTGTTGTGAGGGACAGGATTGAATCGTCCAGGGGTCGGCAAACTTTTGAGACGGAACGGACCCAAAGAGCTGCAGTTCGCCAAACCCTGATATATACAATATATTATATAATGTATACAAAAAATGAATCTTCTCCTGACATCTCTATGCCAGATATATACATATACATATATATATATATATGTATATGTATATATATATATACATATATATATATATATATGTATATGTATATATATATACATATATATATATGTATGTATGTATGTATTTCTCTCTTATTTGTTCATATACGTATTGTCTTTTTTCCCTGCAAAGAATGTAACTTTCATGAGGGCAGGTTATTTTTCTCTGTTTTGGTCACTGCTACATTCCTAGTCCCCAAAAGCATAACTCTAATATGGTACATATTTGCTGAATTCATTATTTCATCTTTTTTTATTCTTCTTCACCTCTATTATAAATGTTGTTTTTATTTATTTATTAAATGAAGACACAATTACAACCCTACTAACCTGAGAACCCATAAAGGAGAGATGCCAAGTCCTAAATTGACAGAATACAAAAATTACAAGGTACCAGACACAGAATGTAAAAAGCTTATGGAGCTGATATGTCAATAGCACAGAACTAAAAGATACAACTGCTTTAAAGAGAGGAGGGACATTATTTATGCTTAAAAATGCAAAACGAATGTGTGCTGCGGTTGACTCTTCTCAGTGCAAAAGCAGGGTAGCACACTGAGCGTGGTTGCCTGGCAACGGAGCTGAGAAATCCATAAAAGTGGAGAAAGTTCAAAGCAGTTTCACAGAGGGCAAAATGGCACTTCATTCAGAGTCAATTCTAATTAAACAAAGTAGTACAATATAAAAATGTTGTATACTTCCCTGTAAGTCCTGAAGATAGCACATGTCACTAGGACAGTTTGTACAAAAGAGGGGATACAGATGTCTTTTTTTAAGTTCCACTGTGTGACATCAGTACGAAAATACAAAAAACGATATGCATTTCCATAAGCTTGAAATGACTCCTACAGCTGTTGAAGGGTTTCAAATGGACAATAAACACAGATTTTTTCTGAGAAACCACACCCCATTCATTTAAAATCTAATGTCCCTTCCCTTGATTGATGAAGACAAATGTCCTATGCCTTTGCTCTAGCTTCAAAGGGACATCAAGAGTGAGTTTTTAAGGCCCCTACCTATGAGAAGTATTATTCATAAAGGAAATTGTCCAGTGATTAGAGAAAAATAAAACTTAATGAATATCCCCCATAACATATGTTCCTGCTAAACCGTCTGTTTGGTTTTTTAAAATCACTTTTATAGCTTATTTTATATATCTGGTTATGAAAACCATGGGATGGTGATTTCAAATCACTTACCAATTTGGGAGAACCCTTGATAAGGTCAGAACTTTTACTAGCCATTAAAATACGGGGACATTTTGGACATGCATAAAACAAGGTAGAAAGAAACTTAGGTTCAGAGGACAACTGAAGCAAAATCTCAGATGTGATGTTGTAAGGGACACTGAATGAATGATTTTGGCCAAGGTAAATGTGTCTGAAAAGATATGCTGAAAAATAGGGCTGAAAATGCAGGCTGTCATGAGAACAAAGGAAGACGATATTAATTCCTACTTCAAAGGCTGACTGGATTATTAAAATAAGATGAAGCATTTTGCTCATGTCTGACCAAAGTGTACATTTAGTTTCCTTTGGGTGTTAATATTGCTGATAATTTAAGAGGAATACTTTTCAAGGAGTAGCGATAAGAAATAAAAAGTAAGGTAGGATACTTTTGCTAGCAATAGACGATCAAGGTTCTGAAATGTCGGACTGAGGATCTGGGGACTTTTGAAGCATATGATCAGTGATTAGTAAATATCCAGGCAACACTAAGCTTAGTTACTATCACCAATTAGGTGGGTGCACAAAGGATCTTTTAGCAATGAATTCACGTTTGGAGACTATTCGGAGCAGGAAGTTTCAGCTGGTCACAGCGGTGATTTCAAAATGAGAAAAATCAGCCTTGTGCCAGTGTGCCTGTTAAGGTACAGGGCATGTCGTTTTTTCAATCATAAAACCTCAGGCTGATGCAATAAGTCAGAAATAAATGCAAGAATGAAGGAATCTTCATAGAGGAGAGAAACATCTTAAGATGCTGCTCCTTTTAAGTCTGCTCTCATTGCCCCATAATCCAGACCAGAAAATAAAACCACTTCCCCTTTCACAGGATATATCTTAGAACTTGCAGAATAATTACATTCCCAAAGAGAAGTTCGTAGAGACCAAAACCATTATTACGTATAAACAAGCAGCAGCCACTCCTCAGGGTCCAGGTGGAGAATTTCAGCTTTCTAGTTCCTTGAAACCAGAATATTTAATGCTCCAAAAACGTTACAGAGGAAAATAACCCTGCCATCAAAGTGTGAATTTTGAGGCATTTCAGATGAAGAGGCTGAGCATTTTCTACAATGGATGCAGTATGAACTGACCAACAGAAAGATGAGGAAAGGTAAAGAAAACAGGTACATAAAATTAAAATTCAACCAAGAGAATAAAGGAAAAAGTGCAGGGAGATATTAGAAATAAAAGCTGTGTGAATAAGGTGTCAGCTTCTCACACTTGCCTGAGGTCCTATCCTTTGGGATGGATAACCAAAACTGGTCCATGGGGGGGGCGTGAGGGGAGGCAACACGATGACTGAATGTATTAATGTGTAACTATGTAGAGAAAATAGAACTAGCTTTTTAAAAACACTCTCAAAGCACTATGACCCCACAATGACCAAAAACTGTTACGATAGCATTATTTGTACCTATGAGTATATATTTAATATTGGTAAAATGTCAAAGGTTATTTAAAATAGATATACCATTTCTCATTAATTTAAAGAAAACTCTAGGAAATCTTGTTGGTAAAGTTTATAAACCTGGCATTTAAATATCATAACATATAAGTTTACTAACCAATGTAACCCCAATAAATTTAATAAAAAGAAACAAGAAAAAGAAACAGTAAGATAACTAAAAGTTTCTAAAGTTATTCATATTATCTCATTAAGTAAAAATTTCAATCAACCCATAACATTTATTAAAATGCTGAACATGTCAATAACGTGATTTTTTTTCACATTGATAATGCATGAGCAAATTATGTATGAAAAGTTATATCGAGATAAAAGAAAACATCCTAGAAAAACTGAGTTCAAGGAAATGTCCTATGATGAAAATTGCACATATTTCAAATGAACAGAGACACTGAACATGCAGACAATGTACATTTGTTCAGATCATTGGAAGCAACCAGACAAAGACCCTGTGTGCTAAAAAGGGTTAAATTCTATGAAGAAAATTATGCATGGGACACGCTACCTTCCTAAGAACCACAAAGAAAGGAAACAGCAGGTTTGCATTTTGACATTGATACCATTCTACACGCAGAGTTCATCTGAGAAGATTAAACCAACCTACCATCCTCATCATAGAAACACAGTGATATTTTAACTAGCCTGTGCCAGAAGATACAGTGAATAAACATGTAATATTCTTCAGGTTTGTCAATTTGGCATGTAACAGAAATATAAATGGAATCAGTTAGAAATTAAAGGATTGATTAGCTCCCACAAGTGGTAATTGGCTTAATGGATAAATGAAAATAAAGATTCAAACACCAATAAAACTACTCCTCTATACTTTTCTTTCTGTGATGCTTTGACCAGGCCCAACACTTTTTCATTCCTCTTCCCAGTCAAGGTGCTGAACTGATTGAGAAAAAGTCATGACAGTCAACATTCTTACCGATAACGCTTAGTTGAAAGATACAGCTTAGATACCACACACGGCCAAGTTGACTTTCGAAGTGACCCACTCCTTTATAATAGACAGACTTACCCAGCGGTCACACGCGAAGATGGTGAATTATTTCCATTGTGATGAAGGTCATACCCCTTGCAAGCTGCTCCATTCCAAAAGGAAGACGTGGCAGGGCTGACCGGAGACCGTCTGGTGTCATCTTTCCCGATGAATCATTGCACTTCCCTATGTGAGAGGGCAGAAAGGCCACTGAGTTATATGAACTGAATTTTTCTCCAGATGCAAAGAAACATAATTTGGGGAGAAGCGGTCCCCCACATGTTCAGCTTCTCTTTTTAACCAAATGTCCTACTCATTCTCTCTTACTGATTTCCAGTATGTAATGGAAAGGACGTGATCGATAGTGCTTTACTCGCATCTCGCAACTCAGTGGCAGAAAATAAACAATCAAACACAAATCAAAACAATTTGTTGCCCCAGCTCCAACTTGAACATTTCTACTGAAATCGTCTGACAGGCCTAACTTGGGCCATAGGCTTATCTCTGGGAAAGTCACTGTGAACATTTGAGCGAGATAATTATCACTGGACTAGACTGGATTTCGTGTTTTCCCCTGAGCGCAGAGGAGAACATCTTTATAAAAAGACAGTTGCAAGTAGCAGTGCTGAGTACACAGCAAAATGGCCTTTCCAATTTCCTAAACACATGGCTTAGTTTACCTTTCATCCATTCAACAAATATTTACGGAATGTCTAAATTGCATGAGTGCTGTGCCCTCTGACAGATTTGTACTTCCTCCTGACACCAGATGCCAAGATGGTCTGATGCTAACCACACCTGCACTGCTCTGTATCTTACTCTTTCAGTGCCTCCCATCTGAAAGCACATTTCAGCACACAATTCAATTTACCAAGTTGAATTGAATCGTGTCAAGTTAATATTAACCTTTACATTTCTATTCATCTCGTATTCTATGATTCTTCAAACTTTAAAAAAAGTCACAAGACTATTAACAAAGTTTAACATTTTTTCTACTCCTATTCCTCTCTGCCCTTCTCCTTTATTTTAGTTGCAATAAACCAGTTTGCCCTGAATCCCCTTGGAATTTATTCATAACAAAAATTCAGCATGTTTTCTGACATTTAGGAACGCTTATATGATTTTGGGCTGATTCGTGCTCACTCAGGTAAGTCATAGTCATATCACATGCATAACTTCCCAGAATAAAAAGACTCAACATTTAAGTATTCTCCTCACACTACCTATAGACATTCCTATGAAGATATGTCAAAAAATGTTTATCTGTGAAAGGATACTAATAGAATACACATTGTAGACAATGAGTTTAAAATCGAAAAGTGGTGGTAAGACTATTTCTTGCAGTTGATTTGAGACGTTAAATTTTTCATATCATGGCAAATCTACCATTTATATAGGTTCTGAAACAGAATTAATGTCTACATTAAAATTTTATATTTGATATCTTTTTGATACCAAGCACGGTTCATACGCACCGGGGACATCAGAATGAACAAGATCAGCAAGGCCAGTTCTGTCGCGGAACTTAGATTTTAGTGGGATAAACAAACAACAGCAATAACTACGATTATGTCAGACAGTTTTAAGGGCTTTGAAATGAAACAACTAGAGGGTCGATACAGAGTTTCGGGAGTTGTATGGGGCAGCTTTTGACAGGTCAAGACAAGCGATATGGATGCTATTTTATGAGTGAATGAAAGTTACAGCTTTTTAACAAGGAAGTAATTTGATGAGATTATTTATTCTTTGCACTGAAGTATTTCCTGATATTAATAAGTCGCTTAATCTTTCTTTGATTAGTTTGCATGATATATGCATTTATTTCTATCCTTTTACTTTTAACCTTCCTAGATCATATTTGAAATAAGTTCCTTACAGACAAAATATAGTTGGGCATTTTTTTATCTATTCTGACAATCTATATTTTAATTGTTGTGTTTAGGCTTTTAATGCAATTAGATTTTGAATATCATTATTGATTTGAATTTAGTACTACCATTTTTTGGATTTTCTGTTTGTCCCCTCTGCTTTTTTCTCCCCGTTTTCCCTTTCTTTGCCATCTTTGGGATTATTTCAACCTTCTTAGTATCTCGATTTATCAACTGTATTTTTAGTATATCTCTTTGTACAGTTTTAGCTTCACCATTTGGTGTAATAATTATAATGTACATACTTAACTTCTCCAAGTCTACTTAAAACCAGTATTTTTACCATGTCAAAAACATCAAAGCCTGTAGAATTTTATGAGAATTTATTTGAACCAAACTGATGACATTGCCGGGAAGTCAAGTCTCAAATGCTCCAGAGAAGGACAGCTTTACACGTTCTTTTATTCATTTGGAATTAAGGAACGGACAGGACAAGGATGGCATGGAGGTGGCAGAAAGTAAGGCACCAGATAGTTAACAAAATACCGTGCTCCCTTGAGGGTGGGGATGCTGGTGCAATCTAGAGTCCACCATGGCTGTCCCAAGGGGGGTGGTGTCGCCATGGCAGAGGCTGCTGGGGTCCTGTACACAGCAGGTCCCTAGGAATCGCGGTGCTCCGCTGTGTGGCTGACACACTGGTGTCCCTTTTTCCTTGTTCCTGCCATCTCTATACGTCTCAGCTTTGCCAGTCTCCGGGTGGGGTGACACAAAGTGGGTCCCTCATGCAGTGCACCCAATAGCTGGGGTAGCTGCTCGCTCACAGGTGTCCCTTTTCCAGAGACAATAAGTCTTTCTAGCGGGGTTGTTTCTTCTCAGTGCTGAGCAGCCGGCCTGGGGGATGGGATGAGGCAGCCAAAATGAAGCTGTTTGTCCTTCTCTTTTTGAGCCATTTGCTCAGATCACGTGTTCCAGTGTGTTGTTGGAGTTCCTTCAGTGGACTCCTGAGCTACTTCCGAGCTGTTCCTGTTCATGGAAATTTGTCTAATTGTTGACTTCTGTCAGGGGTTGGAGGCTGAGGTCTCCTACTCCTCCATATTGGTGATGTCACTTTCTTAACTCTTACTGACATCATTATCAATTGCCTCTGGCCCCAAAGAACCCAGGAAGACACTCACGCAGGACTCAGGTGGAGTCTAGGTATTAAAACTATGCTATGCTGTGTGTCTATTTAAAAAAGATTTAAGAGTGATGGAACCGAGGCTTGTTTTTAAGGCATGCATCATTAATGTCAAGTTACGATAGGAGAGGAGTACTGATATGAACAGAGACTAACTGTATGTTGATTTCTGAATATTTGAATGATTTATTCAAAAAGGCTTTAGGAATCTACTGCGTTTCTTAACCAAGAGAATGACACAATGAACAACAATGTTGGAAAATTGATCTGGAAGAATATTCTAGAAAGAGGAAATCCTAAAGAATATAATAATATATTTGATATCAATAGATGTATTACGAGAAACTTTCTTTTCTTTTTCTTTTCCTTTTTTTTTTTCCACACAAACCTTTTTTTATTGCTCTTGGAGCTCAAACTGAAATTAGTTCCAAACAATTCTTCTCCCAGGACCCAGGTTGTGAAATTTACTTGATATCTTTATATTGGAGAAAACACATTTTTCTGTCTTATTCCTACAAGGTAGCTAAGGAAGGCGATAAATCTAATTCAAATATCCCTTAACCAAAGAAAGTAACACTGTCCATACTTGCATTCCTTTTTTCATCCTGTTAAATTATACTAACAACTGCAATAACAGGGAAAATATTAAAAATTGAATTAAAAAAAGAGTTAAATTCAAGAGAGTCAAATTCAAAAAAAGCTTAGGGCTTTTTGGTACAATAAGTATATAATCACAGACAGGCTTGCCATATCTTTTTTTATTTATTGTGACAATTTTTCTTCAGGCTGTTTATGATGGGCCATAACAGTGATGGGCCTGATAGAAATCCCACTAATGAGTTTACCATGTATATATTCTTTTTTATCAGGTTAAATCTATAGCTATTTAAAGCCAACTTGATCTAACAAATTAATATTTTAATGACCACATCTGAGAACAACAACAACAACAAAAGCACTATTTGGTCCACTTCACAGATTTAAAATAGAGAATTGGTTCATATAAAATGTGATGTGTTTGGTGAATGGCTAGTTGGGTGTTGGTTAGCTTTTCTACTTATATGAAATATGAAAAGAGAAAAAACAAAATAAAATGGAAAACCGAGCTAGGCACTCACAGAAAGTCAGCTAAGTGTACAAGAGTCAATATATTTTGAAAATGTACTATCCTGCTCTCCTTGTCTTCATTTTTA
>NW_017731748.1:1392208-1395354 GCF_001890085.2 Hipposideros armiger
ACATTACTATAACAAAATTTGATCACTAATGTTTGAGAAATGTCTTGTGCCTTAGATTGGGATACTTTCTTTCATTTATTTTTTAAGGCTGAAATAGATAGTGTTTTACTGTGTGTCATAGTTATCAACTAAATATTAGGTCATAAAACATTTAAATTACAAATATTTCAGCAGCTAATTCTTATTAAAATGAGAAAACTATAGATCATTTGTTCTAGAACACTCAAAGAACCATTATATGTTGTAATGACAGCTTTATTAGGATGGCATTATTTCAATTGTGAAGAATATTTTTAAAACAGCAAATCCTATTTTAAAGAAATTAATACGATATCAAGTTTCTTTGTTCATTTTCCTTCCCTAAATCTAGTTTTTTAAAAGTAAAAACTACGGGTTATTGTGTTTTTAACTAATCTGGCATATTTATAGGTGTCAGTTCAGAGTTGAAGGCAAAATATGAATTAAAGTGCTAAATTTAAAGGTACAATGCACTGAAGAGATAGTAATAGTCATTATAGTATTATAAATGTTCTTTTTTTAAAGATTTTATTGGGGAATTGAGGGAGGGGAAAAATGCTGGGGAATCGGGGAAGGGGAACAGACAAGTTGCTGTCCTTTTGTTCTTCAGTCTAGTTGTGGAGGATGTTGCTTCACAGGCCCATGTTGGTATTATCATTGCACTCCTCCTGGGCGAGGCAGATTTGTTGCCGGCCTCTGGACGGCTGCTTGCGGTGGCTCTTGGCAGCTCACACCAGCTGCCAGACACACTGGCTGCTAGCCACACACGGTAGCTTATGGCAACCCACTGCAGCTTCACTGCAGCCTACACCATCACTCCAGATGGAGCTGTTGTTTAGCATCTTAGCTGCAGAGGGCAGTGTCACTGGCCCCATGTAGGATCCGAACCAGCGCCTCAAGCCAGCTCTTAACCTAACACACCACTCGGCTGGCCCCATTCTTTACTTTTTAATAAAATAATTTTGACTGTCCTGATGTGTGTTTTCATGCATAATGATTTTCTTTAAAGCTGATACAACACTCAATGTTGAATTGTATTAACTGCTACCCATATTTATTAGAAAAACCCACTAATTACAAGATCAATTGACAATATTAGTGTAGGTCTATTTCTGGGCCTCCTATTCTTCCATTGATTGACTTATCTATTCTTTTTCAATACCACAATGTCTTGATTACTGTAGCTTTACAGTAAGTCTTGAAGTCAGTAGTATCAGTCCTCCAACTTTGAGCCTCTTCAATATTTTTTAGCTACTATGAGTCTTTTGTCTTCTCATGTAAAGTTCAGAATCAGTTTGTTTGTATCCATAAAATACTTTGCTGGGATTTTGACTGAGATTGTGTTAAACCTACAGATCAATTTGGGAAGAAATGACATCTTGATAATATTCCGTGTTCGTAATCCTGTACATAGAATATCTCTGCATTTCATTCAATCTTGTTTTACTATCATCAGAATTTTTTTATCCTCATACAGATCTTGTGCATATTTTGTTAGATTCATAATCCCGTTTTATTTTTCGTTGGTGCTAATGTAAATTATATTGTTTCTAACTTCAAATTCTAATTGCTCCTGAATGGTATAGAAGAAAGAAATTATATTTGTATTAACCTTGTATTATATAACCTTGCTATGATTTCCTATTAATTCCACTGCCCTTTATTTTAAAATTTCTTTTCTTAGCAGGCTAACTTCCTTGAAAATAATCATGTTCTTTTTTTTTAAATTTACTTATATTTTATTAGTTTCAGGTGTGCAAAACAATGTAATAGTTAGACATTTACACCCCTCACAAAGCAATAACTCCCCCCAGTCTACTACCCCTCTGACATGGTATATAGCTGTTACAGTTCCACTGACTCTATTCCCCGTGCTGTACTCTGCATCCTGTGACCATATATGCATACATCTATAATATGTATTGATTTAATTATAGTCAACATTCAATGTTATTGCACTCCAATTCAGGCATATAGCACAGTGGTCAGGCATCTACATCCTGTTCTTTCTAATTGGAGGCTATTCACACGTGCTCTCCTCAGGACTGAGCCACCGGACTCCACTCCCTGGTTCTTTCCAACACTGTACTAACCTTTCAAGTCTTTGAGTGCTGTTACCTTAACAAAAATTAATCTAAAGAGTTATTTCTCATCCATGGAGGAAAAAAAAAAGAATTAATGTAAATCCTCAATTTCTATGGCTCTGTAAAACTTCAAATTTCTCCTGCCTGACAATTAAATGCAGTCATAATTATATATGTCTCCTGCTTTATCAGACCAGAACATTTTAGATGCAGGTAGTATGCTTGCTCTACGCATCGCTACTTCCCTATTTCTTATGTAATAGACCTTTACTACATATCTGTGCACACACTAAGTGGCACCAAATCCTTACATGGGGGAGTAAGTCTTCCTCACAGGGATCATTTTAAAACTGTGGAGACACATTCTTCTCTAGTTTTCCACTGCTTTCTAGATTCCGAAAATTCCAACAGTAATGCCTTGTATTTTCAATACATTATTTGAAGAAATGTTTATTTCACACTTAATCCACAAATACCTGCCTGGATCTTCTCCCTTTTCACAATACTGTATTTTGCCAAGAGCTAAGGGAAAATTATGCAGTTTTCATTATATTTCCCTTCTTCTTTTTTCTTCCTTGAAATTAAATGCTTTTGGAATTCCAATTCATGAAACTGACATGATTGGAACTGTTATATATGTCACATAATATGAAAGATACTCTAGCTAGTCATGGTGTTTAGAGAATTAGTTAATTCAACATATAGTTTGAACACATGAATAATCATTGGATCACAAAGTATAATATAGCTTTCCCTCACAGCTGGAAAGAACAGAACATAAAGGATCGTAAACCCCATCAATGGGATGGATTTCTTATCTAGAAAGCATTTTGGACCAGAATTATAAAACCATCACAGAATTAAAATGTGTAATTTCTTTGTTGCTTTTGGATCTGATTCCTTCCATAGTTTTAGGGGGGTAGATTTTAGCCTATGTACAATATTAAAGTTAACATTCCAGGTCTGAGAAACAAATAAACCTAAACTATGTTTGTTTTGGATTACTTTGTCTATTTGCTTTAGGAAGTTCAAACTCAGAATCCT
>NW_017731748.1:1396242-1397300 GCF_001890085.2 Hipposideros armiger
GGCCACAATGAAAGCCAAAATGTTACACAATTTGTAAGACGGTTGAGCATCTAAGTTGTAATAGGTATGTTGGAGGTGCGAAATTAAATTAGAAACGAGAGAGAGAGAGAGAGAGAGAGAGAGAGAGAGAGAGAGAGAGAGAGAGAGAGAGAGAGAGAGCACCTTGTGATAGGATTGAGTGCACTACCAGTGTCATTTGTTCAAGGGAACCTTGCTGGAGTGGAGGCAGAGCTCCGAGGGTGCTGCCTAACAGAGATAGCATGGGGCTGCCCTTTCTTGGCCATAATGATGATGGGGGTCTCTACTCTCACGAGTAGCCCTGGATGACTGACAGGCAGCTCCGGAGAAAGGCCCCGCATGGCGACGAGCTGAGTCCTAGTGCCCAGGCGATGGGGTGCTGTTGCTGCTTGTGTCACTGTCTTATTAGCCACCAGATTTCCTTGATGACTTAGATGAAACATTTAATTTATCTAGAATTATGTACTTCTAATACTGTGACTGTCAGTAAACTGAGTAAGAGGTAAACCTTAGGGAAAATTATATCGTTGGGAAAATTGAAATTTCAATTAACTTACATTTCATTAACTAAAAGCTTTGACTATAAGGGGAAACATGGCTGATTTAGGGAGATAGCAAAAGAAGGGTTACACAGGGTGGTCTCATTTTCTTTGGCATTGTTTATTCCATAAATGTCATTTACAGATTTTACAGTGATGTGCACGGAAGACAGCCGGGATGACGCTGCACACATTTGGCAGCTCTGCCACAGAAAGAAGGAAGAAGGACACTTTGCTGGGGTGGGGGAGAACTTACAAAATTACATTTTATGTACTTAACAGCAGTGCAGAGAACAGGAGGCTGAGAGAATTCACCAAAGGCAGCATGACTTGTGAGAGCTAAATTAAAGGTGTGGCAGTGGGAAGAGTACTGAGATTTTTTTACTTCAGAACTATATCAGGATGAATACAATTTAAAAAGGTAAAATAGATAAGATGAATATGATAAAAACATTTAGATGACACTACTAATTTGAGCCTGGCTACAGAAAGGCAGTGACA
>NW_017731748.1:1401420-1410310 GCF_001890085.2 Hipposideros armiger
GTCCATATCCCCACCTGGAGTGTAACTTCTACTGAAAAGCCCTCCAAGGTCAAGGCAATTTTATCACCATGTGCAGAATCAGGGTGTAGACGAGAGTGAGATGTTATGTCACAGAAAATACACGTGAATGGCTTTACACAGAATGTCTCCATTTTCACCTTGGTTTACTACAACACGCTGTTCCTCAAAAATGAATATAGATCACTGCGTTCCTCTCGCAGATTAGACAAGCTTGTGTTCGTACTGCACAGAGCTCTTCCCTGAATCAGACAGAATCTAGCAATGGAAGGAGAGATTTAGTAGCTGTCATGTGGAGCACACAGAATCTTAAGGAGGGCTGTCTATTCAATAACAGCTCTCCAATAGCTGAGAACCAAGCCAGAAATAGCCGCTGCCTTGGCCCAGTGCAAATGAATGAAGCACCAGGAGCCTGTAAATCAGGACCCCAACACCACGTCATCATGACTCTGAAAATGTGCTGTCTCCACTACCTGGGCTGCAGTAAAGGGGAACGTTTATTCTATAGAACACAATGATCACGCCTCGTCAGGTTTAAATATAGATACAGAAGGACAATAGCCACAAACTGTAAGGGGGTCATGGGCATAAAACGATATGTTGCCTGCCTATCTACATTTATTCCTCTATATAATATATCCGCTTCTACCACACACTGTGAGCATTGTTTTCTTTCTTTCCAAGAAAATCTTCCAAGATGGTCGCCATACAAACAAAAGGATGATTAAAAACAAACAAACATCCTCCAAAGTACAACAAATTAAATACACAGTGCACCGTACCATATTGCTGACTGTGCCAATATGTTGCACAGCAAATCTCTAGAACTTATTTCTCTAGCATCATGGAAACTACACTTCAAAACTGGTTGAGAGTCGATTTCATCTTATGCATTCTTTCCGTAAGAAAAGGGACATCCAATATAAAGGAGACAAGAAAACTCTGGGAAGTTGCTGGGAATGGCTGGAACCTTGATTGCGGTAATGGTTTCACGGGTGTTTCAATATGGGCAAAATCATCAGATTGTATGTATTAAATACATGTGGTTCTTTGGATATCAATTATAACTCAATAGAGCTGCTAAAAATAAATATAAACTCAAAAGCTCAATAATCCTGAATTTAACTACGTTTCATCCAAGTTTATTAGCTTACCTATAAATTAATGGTGATAAATTTAAATTTTATTTTTTTCACTGTCCATAATAAAAATTGTGTTCTAGAAGCTCTTTGTAAATCATATAATTTTAAAACAAGAATAATTATAAGTATATACACTTGCCACACCATACCTATAGAATAATAATATATGTTTAGAATAATCAAATTTTATTGAGAAAAATATTGAGGCTTACTACAGAATTTGGCAAGACTTGAGCTATTACAAAATAATAATGAAATAAAATTGTATGGTTTTTATATATTGTGGTAAAATAAACCTTCCTTAGCTTTCTCAGAGTTCCTATTAAAGTCTACATCTCCTGGGAAATGGAAATACATGCCTTATAAAGATAGAGGGTGTTTGCTTTCACTCCCCCTGGAAATATGTTACTTTTCACATACCATGAGGATTAGGGCTGCAGCTTATTGGGCTCATGATTGCTTCCATCCAATAAACTTTTTCTTATATCTCCAAGAGCCAAGTTGACATCCCTGGATAGGCAACTAGGTTAGGGCATTATTTCTCTCTCCAGGGAAACTGAGAAGGGGAGGGGAAAAAAATGATCTCTTTCCCCTTATAATATAAATGGAGGAAATTCATATGTTTCCAACCCTCCCCTGGGGAGTGAGCCTGCCATGAGCATAAGATGTTTTTCTATCTGTTTCTCATTAACATTGCTTTTCAGGGTTGCTGGGTGTAGAGCAGGCAGAGGTGTTATTTTGCTGTTGATCGTGCTGTTGAGTATCACAGAGCTCTGTACTCTGACCCAGGTTCACGATCCTGATATATTCCATGCAGGGAGGGTGACAACTCAGATCCCTCATAGTGTCTGGCGATGTATATAATATTTGAATATTGTTTTCAATATTTACTTAAAATAGAGCCATTTGTTAAGAGTGAGGCCATAAATATAAAATGGGCTATTTGCAATCCTTTTCTGGATGTTCTAAAGAGTTATATTTTCCCAAAGTGTAACATTTTCAGCTGTACTTGAACACATCTTTATGACATGAAAGCCCCACAAGATAAAGATTTATAAGGGACATGTAAGGGATTCCCTAACTACAGTAGCATAAAAAGAAGCAGCATAATTTATGGCTCAAGCGCCACTTACGAGTTATGGTCTAGGGCTCAGTTCCCACAATCATTACATAGCTTTTGTTATTAATAGGAAGCAAAGCAAATTAGTAATATTATGCTAACATTTTTCAAATGCTCNCAGTTTCCTTTTTTAAAAAACATTTTGCAAATTAGATGTTGAAATGACAGTGACAAAATATAGAAAATTTTATGTGAAACTCTAGACAGAGGATGCATTCATTTTGATTCATACAGTCTTATGTATTCCTTTTATTAAAAGTAGGTTGAAAAAAAAACAATGATTAAATGATGTATTGTGGCTGTATTTTATATAAGAAAATAATGCTGACCTTCCAAATGGACCCATAGTCACAGAAATATCCTTGGCCCAGTATCAAGATTTTGTCAATAAATAGTAACAAAATAATGAAGGTATTTATTTAATGATTGTATGAGGACTGCTTTCAAAGTCCTTGTCTTTAGGTGATTTATAGGATTGTTCATATCATAGGAAAAGGCCTTTAATGCACAAGATAAGGAGCTCATTTTTGTCCAGTTGTAGAGTAAAAAAAAGTACAACGTACAGATAGGTATTTTGATAAGGAAACTCATGTCAAGTGTCACATTTCATCTATTGACTAGTAAGCATGTACTATGTACTTAGGTGTGGTGCTCGTGTGAAGACAAAATGGCAAGCGAAGCAGTTAAGCATTTTTTATTGATAACAGGGAGTTGAAAGTGTTAATTGAATGTTCTTTATTGTACAGTATACTAGTGAGAAAATAGGTGGTTAAAGTTTAAGGAAGTTTCTTATGTTCATGAAAAAGATGACAGAAAAATAATAAATCTGATTTTGTTTCATGGAAAGAACATGGATGTCATCATGCCTGCCCTGCTAACAAGAAACGAGCTGAACAAACTGAAATTCAGTGACTTTTCTGAGACCCACGAAAGAACAGAGGTGCTCAGACAAACTGCCACCCCAATATCCGGAGAGAAAGGCGGCTCCACCCAGTCACACCTGATATCTGCTTAAGTGAAGCAGAAGCCACGGAAACAATCAGCTGCTAAGAACATGGTGATTTCGAAAAATAGTTACGAGCTTGACAGTAAGAAGCTCCTGGGGCCCATGATCTTAGGGTGCCTCCCAGATATTAATGGATTTTTAACCCTCCCAGGTTTTCACAGTGGAGAGCCAAGAAATCTCCTCTTAAGTCATTTTGAAGGAGAAAGTCACAATTGTGAAGTCTGCCCACAGCCGCTCACCTCACAAAGACCTGCTATCTAGGAACAAAGAAGACCATCTGTAGGAAGTTGTTTTCTAACCCCAAGCCCCTCTAGTCAGCTGCTTTCCAGTGGGTGGGGGAAATGTCACAGTCCAGAGAAACAGACCCACTAAAGGAGATTCAATGATAAGATTACAGAATTCCCCTCTGTAATATCTTCCCACCATACCTGCGAGTATATAACAGTGTATTACAATTTAAAATGCTGGAGAATGTGACTTATCTAAGGAGAGGTTTTAGCAAGTTTCATAATGAAAAAAAGAAAGAAAAAGAAAACAACACGTTTGAAGCCTTCGGCAGCTACAGCAAAAAGAACTAATCAGGTTGCAGAAAGGGGATCAGTCAAAACCCACATCCCAGTAGCAACAGCTTTTCTAGATGTAATATACAATCAGTGATATAAATTATTTTAACTCTTCAATAACTGATGTAATAAATAAGTAGAAATAAAAGACAAAATGCCAAGCCATACAGGGGTAAAAACATAAATAAATAAATTAAATTTAAGGCATGTATCTTAGGTTTGAATGGAAAGACTCTTTAAAGACTAACAGCCATCTTAACCCACAGAAACACATTTTTCAATAAAATTTGTATTCATTATTTTGAGAACATAACAAGAACACTCTAAATTATGTCTATTATAATACACTGAAAAAGGATAGCTGAAGGTTTTCAAACTCAAGGAAAACAAAGAAAAACTTGGCTTGGCATATTTAAAAACATGTTATANTCTTCAGCAACCAGTGCAAGAAACCAAACCACAACCTCTGTAGCTACTGACCTCAAATTGTCAGGGCTTGATCAATAACTGACAGATTCCCTATATTTTCTTCCAACTTAGGACCCACTAGAAAAAGCCAAAAATGCTCCACTAAAAAAAAAAATCAAATAAAACACTCATCTTCTTGTTATGTTTCCCTTAGCTTGTTCTCCTTTGAGTGGTCTTTGTTTATTTCCACAACAGAAAGAAGAATCAAGATTAAAACAAGAGTCAAGGTGTGAGTTAACTCTTACACCCCTTGATTAAGTATTCTATGAAGACTGCCAGCCATTTACATCTGTAGAATAAGCAAATCGATATTGAATATGGTATATCTGAGGAAGAAAGACAGCCAACGGCCATGCCAGTCCAACGGACAATGGTCGGTAAGCTAAAGAAAAATCATGGACAAAATAACAGCAACGTCACCCAACTGTCCAATGGGTTCGTGAAGGATTAGCATTGTTAAACACAAAACGCACTCAGCCATTCAGGGGGAGGTTTTATTAAAGCTGTTGCAATTGGGAGAATATTCTTTCACTAACAATGTGCCACAGACAAGGAAACAGGCCTGGGGTGTTACAGAGACAGCTAAACAAGTGAAGTATCCATGAGTGTTAGAGTAAGGAGGAAGGATAGAGACAGGCCTAAGTTCAGAGTATGTGACGTCATGGTGGTTCCTCTTCATCTCATTTCCAGGAACACAAAAAATGCCATTTCCAGGTATTTCTTATCAATTCCTGCTTTCAGAAGCACACGCCTCATAAGAAGAGTAGATTTGTTAGCTTGAATATTGAATGCTGTTGGNTCTCTCTCTCTCTCTCTCTCTCTCTCTCTCTCTCTCTAATACAAATATTAAAATGAAATGCTTGATTTGAAGACAGCTGTAAATGTGCCATAAATCCATTCCTCTGTAATATAAAAAGTTTGCATGTAGTTCTTCAGCTATGAGTACTAATTAAAAAAGGTACAGTGCTATAATTCTGATTATTTTAAAAAACCTGAACATTGATAAAATTAGTGCAGCTAATAGAGACCTCTATGAATTCATATTTCAAAGTTACAAATCTCATTTAACACTGGAGGTGTACTTATGTAACCTACAGAGCTCTATTTTTAATTACATTTTAAAAATGTTTTTCTAGCTTTTGTTTCATATTCTGTAGACCCGTGATAAATGCAAGTCATAATCACTTCTAAAGGAATCAATGACCCAGGCACTATTATTACAACCTTCCTGTGTAAATCCAGCTGTAATATAGCCACTTGCATATTTTAATTAATACTTGACAAATCGTGGATCGTTATAACTCTTTAAGTACTTTTCATGTCCTTATGACCATGGAATTAAATTTTAAAATTAAGAAAAACATTCAATGTACTTTTAAGCATGCTTTATAAAAACCAACTCTGATAACTAAAATTCTCTGTGACCAGACAATAGTTTAGTGGTTACCACAGGGTAAGGAGAGAAGGGGGTGGTAGATGAGGGTAAAAAGGGTTCAAATATATGGTGACGGACGGAGAACTGGCTCTGGGTGGTGAGCACACAATGGGATATACAGATGATGCATTACAGAATTGTACACCTGAAACCTATGTAACTTCACTCACCATTGTCACCCCAATAAATTTAATTAAAAAGAAAATAATAAACTCTCTGTGACCAAATGAAAAAAAAATAGGTCAACAGAGAACATATCAAAATGGTGTGACACTTTCTTTCCCAGTAGAGTTGACTACAGAACCCTACTATCAATATTTAAAAGTATATACCTAGTAACTCTGGTTTCTTGTCTACATATCCTCAAATAACAGTTAGTTGCAGACCAAACTTCCATCACAGGTACGCTGTATGTACCATTCACAGAAGAAGCACTGTCCAGCTCAGACTCGCCCACGGCCCTTGCCTTCTCCTCCTCCCTTCACATTCTCTTCTGCCTCCTCTCAATAGGCCTTTGTGTCTGTCACTCCCCTGACACTTCGCTTGTCACAGGAACGCCATGTGCCACGTCCAAGGGCCATTTCGCTACCCTCACCTCGGCAGGTCAGGCAGAAGCACTTGATATAACTCATTCCCTCCTCCTTTTTTCTTTTGTAATTCAAGTTTATTCAGGGGACACTTGTTAGCCAAGTTACATCTTAAAACGCTTCCTTCTCTTGATCCTGGTGGCACCGCTCTCTAGATCCCATTCCTCCTGACTGGTCACATCTTCTCATTCTCTTTTAAGGTGGCCTGTTCCCTTCTTCCCACTTCTAAATGTAGGAAGCCCTCAAGAATCTGTCCTGGTCTGTTTCCTCTTAATTTCCACAGTCTCTTTAGAACTTCCATCCTACATATGAATCTTCATACCTACGAATCCCAAATTTTGTCTCCGATTCTGACCTCGTCTGTGAATTCGAGGGTGGGATACCCAAATGCTACCATAGCAGAGGAGGCAGACGTCCCACACGCAAACCTGCTCCTCTCCCAACCTTCCTCTTCTCAGCGGTCGGCATGGCCATCGCTTTGTCGTTTGAATAAAGTTAGCAGCTGTTTAATTTCTCCTCATCTTCTTGCTTTTATAGCCATGCCATCGTCCAGTCATGCCAACTGTATGATCCTAACATGCCCAGGTTCCCTGTTTCCAGTTATGTTGCTGCCTAGGCCAAGCGAGCCTCACGTCTTACCTGGACAAGGACAGGATTTCCTAAAAGGATTCTCCACTTTGGCCCTCCCAAATGCTTTCTGCACAAAGCAACTGCACGCTCTTTAAAAAGTATAAAATGGATTTGTCAACTGTATGCTCCAAACTTTATAAAAGCTTTGTGTCCCATGTAAAACAAAACCCCAGCCCCTTCACATGTGATTTAGGGCTCCATGATTCGGCTCTGGGCACATATCACTTTCCCCTTTGCACACTATCACCTAACACCCCTCTCTCTCTCTCTCTCTCTCTCTCTCTCTCTCTCTCTCTCTCTCTCTCTCCATCTCTCTCTCTCTCTCTCTCTCTTTAATTTACCAAATGTCAAATTCATTCCTATTTTGATGTTTTCACATAGTTTCCTCTGCTTGGACAGNTATAATCTAAATTATAAATATTATGTGTATACGTAAAACAAGTATATGTATAAATATATTTTATATTTATATCTTTACATGTATCTATGCCTTGATAACAGACATAGTAGACAGTCTTATTAAGAGTGGACATTCTTCTTTTTGGGTTTCTATGTGTTTTCTAAATTTACTATGATAACTATTTCTAATTTCCTGATAATGAATATTTATTATTTTTATAATCTCAAAAAAACCAGCATCTTTTAATAGCTTGATTGAATCTTATTTCTTTGAATAGCTTTCACCAAGTGTGAGGAGGAGAAAAAAGCAGCTAGAAAGACAAAGTTCAAATCTTTATCTTCTTTCTGCTTATAATCTTCAAATATTTTGACATGATTCCCAGGTGTTGATCAAAGCGCTTCTTGACAAGAAAAGTACAACAGTAGGTCAAGTCCTTACAATAACAGAGCAAGGCAACCTCAGCGAACGGCCTGGGTCCTCCGATTTCTTCTCCAGCAAAGGACAACGGAGGTATGGGTAGATCGATTTTACGTAAAAATAGTCCAATGAGATTCCAACTTAAAAATGCACATAAATCAGTCTTGACTTCCAACATTATCCCTGGAAACACTATATCTAGAACAGGAGACCAGGCTTTAGCCAGTGTCCAGGGTCCATATCCCCACCTGGAGTGTAACTTCTACTGAAAAGCACTCCAAGGTCAAGGCAATTTTATCACCATGTGCAGAATCAGGGTGTAGACGAGAGTGAGATGTTATGTCACAGAAAATACACGTGAATGGCTTTACACAGAATGTCTCCATTTTCACCTTGGTTTACTACAACACGCTGTTCCTCAAAAATGAATATAGATCACTGCGTTCCTCTCGCAGATTAGACAAGCTTGTGTTCGTACTGCACAGAGCTCTTCCCTGAATCAGACAGAATCTAGCAATGGAAGGAGAGATTTAGTAGCTGTCATGTGGAGCACACAGAATCTTAAGGAGGGCTGTCTATTCAATAACAGCTCTCCAATAGCTGAGAACCAAGCCAGAAATAGCCGCTGCCTCGGCCCAGTGCAAATGAATGAAGCACCAGGAGCCTGTAAATCAGGACCCCAACACCACGTCATCATGACTCTGAAAATGTGCTGTCTCCACTACCTGGGCTGCAGTAAAGGGGAACGTTTATTCTATAGAACACAATGATCACGCCTCGTCAGGTTTAAATATAGATACAGAAGGACAATAGCCACAAACTGTAAGGGGGTCATGGGCATAAAACGATATGTTGCCTGCCTATCTACATTTATTCCTCTATATAATATATCCGCTTCTACCACACACTGTGAGCATTGTTTTCTTTCTTTCCAAGAAAATCTTCCAAGATGGTCGCCATACAAACAAAAGGATGATTAAAAACAAACAAACATCCTCCAAAGTACAACAAATTAAATACACAGTGCACCGTACCATATTGCTGACTGTGCCAATATGTTGCACAGCAAATCTCTAGAACTTATTTCTCTAGCATCATGGAAAC
>NW_017731748.1:1413895-1426837 GCF_001890085.2 Hipposideros armiger
CAGCCCCTTCACATGTGATTTAGGGCTCCATGATTCGGCTCTGGGCACATATCACTTTCCCCTTTGCACACTATCACCTAACACCCCTCTCTCTCCCTCTCCCTCTCCCTCTCCCTCTCCCTCTCTCTCCCTCCCTCCATCTCTCTCTCTCTCTCTCTCTCTTTAATTTACCAAATGTCAAATTCATTCCTATTTTGATGTTTTCACATAGTTTCCTCTGCTTGGACAGTCCTGCCTCTGACTTGTCCGAAGATGGATGCATTTAATATTAAAGCCTCAGCCATGTATTGTCTTCTCAGAGTGACTTTCCTTGAACCCCTAATATCTTAAATATGATGCCCACTCCAAGTCTCAACCACTATCATAGCTCTGCGTTTATTTCTGGTATCTAAAAGCATCCTGAAATTATCTTGAACACTTCTTGCTTACTTGTTCTCTTTCACGCCCTCTAAATGTCTGCTTTGGGACAGCAAGGGCTGTCGGGGCTCTGTCACCAGCATGGGGATAGAGTATGAGCCTTACAAATCTTGTTCAATTAGTCAAGTTACATAGGTTTCAAGTGTACAGTTCTGTAACACATCATCTCTATATCACGTTGTGTGTTCACCACCCAGTTACTAACAATTATCACCCCAATAAACTTGAATTAAAAAAACAAATTTGTTCAATTAATGCTTCAATTTTCAAAAAGAGTCTGAGATATGCAATTTAAAATAATTACCATGATTTTCTTTTCTAAAAGAAATGCTGTGTAAACATCGGGAGTATAGTTATTACTATTGTAATAACTATGCACGGTGTCAGATGGGTACCTGACTTTCCGTGGTCATCATTCATAAGGTACATAAATGTCTAGTCACTGTGCTGCGCACCTGAAACATACTACTGCATGTCAATTGTCATTGAAAAAAATATATTTAAAAAAAGAAATTCTGTACAATAATAAGACAAAAGGTCCAGCAAAAAGTCAATCAATTACAAATGCAATTCAGAAAAAAAAAACCACAATGATTATATCTTTGTTTCTGTGGCAATATCTATAATTGTTGAACAAATGTAATATTACATATTCAATTTTTTTAAGTAGGCAACAAAAATAATTTTAGTAGATTTATGCCCATTTCCAATTTACCTCTTTGTTGATTTTTTCCCCTATGCTTTCCTTCTCACTCACTGCAAGTTGTTCTTCCTATTTTTATTTGTTTATTGACCAATCCCTTGACTTGCCAGTAAACTCTATTAAGGGTATTAGCATATACCCTGGTTTACCACGCCCAGCATGGAGGCTAGCTATAAGAATTTCTCAATGAATGAGAAAAATGATTGTAGGCTTGAAATACTTTATCATCAGTAACCATTGGCATCTTCATTTTCAAAGACCCAGCACAGATTTCATAAACGTTTGACTGTAGAAGAGATTTCACTGAACGTTTATGGTGTTGTATGTACCTTTCTTGAAGTACCTATAATATTGTCAATATCTTTTGTCAATATCTTGCAAAGTGATGAGTATGTCATTTCTTTGCTGGCAAGAATTATTTCTTATTGAATAAACTTGAGATGTAACCATGTGTAAATTTAAAGTATAGAATGTGTTACTTTGATACATTTATATATAAGCTGTACCGATATTTATCGCATTACATAATTATAATACAATGTTGTGTCTCTATAGTCAGTATGCTGGGTATTAGATGTCTATGACATATTTATAACTCATTGCAAGTTTGTAGCCTTAAACATCAAACTTATTCCTCACCTGTAGTGCCTGGTAACTACCATTTTACTGGTGTGGTTTTTTTTTTTTTTGCATTCGACTCTTAAATTTCATGTATAAGTCATATCAGACAGTACTTGTCTGTCTCTGTCTGATTATCGCACTTAGCAGATTTGCTCAAGGTCCATCCATATTGTTGCAAATGGCAGGATAAGTGTCAAGAATTCCTTCGATCTTTGTTTTATCCCTCAAAATGTCTATCATGGATCATTATATTGGTATCTGTTTTTTAAAATAATCAGCTAAGTGAGTTCAACTACAGCAGAAATAGTTTAAACAAACTGGGGACTTAAATAGAGGATACTGACTCCTATTTGTCGCCATTGATATGGCCAAGCTTCTGTAAAGAGAGAGTTCAAGCGCAGTGAGACATCAAGGTTGAATTCCAACCATCTGCCTTCCCAGTGTGGGACCCCCTTCATGTCGCATTCCAAAGGGAAAATAAAGGCGATTGCATTTGCTTGTCTTGTCAGAAAGTATCTGATGAAACAAACCCCTCCCCAATTGTGCATTTGAGCTGCACAGCAACAATTCCTGATCACGGAGGGACGACTCTCAGTGAATTCAACATGATGCCTAACTCCCAGCCAGGATAACTGGGGTACCTCCTACTTAGCCAAGGCTTCTCTTCCATATTGACCGCAGAAATTAAGCCTAGAGAGGTGCTCTAGTTCATGAACACGAGTCATATTTCGTAAAAGAAATACTCCAGAGGAGGGATGGGGAGAAAGAGGCCTTCCTAATCTAAAGGACGTTTTCAAAATGAAACAGAGAGGAGTCCACTTGGTGAAGGAAGCAGGTACAACAGCACTGTGGCCTAGAATACAAAACGGTTTTGTAGAATACATTAAAAAGAACCCAATTCTGCTAATAAAACCTACCTCACAGGACTGTTGTGACAATAATATCTAACTTGTATGGAGCACTTACTATGTGACGGTCAAACATGCCCCACGTGTTATATCATTTAATTTTCACAGAAACCTCACTAGGAAGGCTATGCTATCACAGAAGAGGTCGCTGAGACATGGAGAGTTTGCTTAAGGTCAAACAGCTACAAAACAGAAGCAGCCGAATTTGAACCTAGGCAGAGCTGGGCCCAGGGCGCATGCTGTTAACCATGCCCCTATGCCATCTTTTGAAATTAAATGAGATCATGTGTAAAGGATCTATTATGGTGTCCGGCGTGTAGTTCCTTAATGCATGTAGTGACTGGTGGTAATTTTGAGTTGTTTCTTCTTGAGATGACCCAGGGGCAAACCAAACTGAAACTAAACAAGAAAGATGATGTGCGGGGGTTTCCTGCGGCTGCTTCTGTCAGATGTTGCCAGGCTGGGGGTTTGGCTCCCCGAACCTCTTTGCTTCATCTGTTTAATAGAAACCGGTGTGTTAGAGAAAGGGGACAGTCAAGAGACTCGGTTTTCAGGGGGTCCATGCCACCCTTTTGTCTGCTGTGATTTCAGCCCTAGGTTTCACTCTCTCAGGTTGAGACACTCACTTCAACCCCAAAGCAGTTTGTACACATCATCGGACTTGGCTCAAGGCTTGGCCAGAAGGGAGTGCGTTATCTGGGGCCCGGCTTTAGCATTCTTACTGGAACTTGAAACCACTTGAGTTCAAATACACACCCTGAGCCAACGTTGACTATCTGGCTAATGTAGAAATACCACTTTACAAACATCACACGATAGGGTATATATCAGCTCTCAAGAGAAAAATAAAAAGATATAAGAAAAAAAAAAGTGCCCAATTCTCCAGAACTGAAAACAGAATTAATTGCATTGGCTCAGGTGAAGTTTCGAGAATGGAAGGAGATGGAAATAAGAACCAGCATGATTCAAAAACTAAAATTATCACTGAGGGCTTCTGATGAAATGTCTGGGTGCTTGAAGTGCCCCCCAGCCTTACTGACGTACTTCGTACCAGGTGTCTGTAAACTGTCTGGAAAGGGCTAGACGGTGGATATTTGAGAGTTGCGGGCCATATGGTCTCCGTTGTAACTGCTCAACTCTGTCTGTTGCAGCAAGATAGTATGTAAATGAATGGCCGTGACTGCATCCCAATTAAACTTCATGGACCAAAACAGGCAGCAGACCGGATTTGACCTGTGGACAATGGTTTGTTGACCACTGCTTTGGACAATAATTATAGGAGTAATACATTTTCCCAATGCTTTTATTTTGTTTGCTGAAAATATTGTACAATTAAGAGACGCTTAATAACCCTGAACGAAGAAGTTGGAGCTACTGACATTCGGCAGAAAGAGTAAATTTTTTGTCCCAGTGTGGAGAGAGAGCACGTTACGCTAGACCAGCGGTTCTCAACCTGTAAACATTCTGTATAAACTGCAGGCAGTTGAAAACTTCTGTAGGCACTGATTAGTTTCAGTCAATTATCGTACGAAAGTGTAAATTCAGCTACTCCCCTCATGCCTTTTGCAACACTGTGTTCTCTCCCTGGATTTTTCATCTCTCATGCCTTTTCAGGAAAGCAGTTCCTCCGTCATAATATCAACATGAAATAGGAAGTCGGAGTCCTTCCTGAACGACAATAGCACTGACATTCATATCAGCCCCCAACCCCTTCCCTTTGGTCATCCAGCCCCCAGGCCTCCGAGAGGACTTTCATGGCATCTCAGAAGCACTGCATCCCCTGTGTCCTCTATTCCATTAGTTCGCTGAATTTCAATTCGAGCACTTTCTCTATGTAAAACGACTTATCCATTTAACTGTTTTCTTGTTGACTGTTTCCCAGCCAAAGTGAAAACTCCATGAAGAAGGATACGGTTTGTCTTATCTGCAGCGCTGTTTTTACTGACTGGCCTGTGACGGGCACTACAGGAAAATGCTCGGCTCTCTGAAGGCATGTATCTTCTGCTTTTCAAACCCCAGCCTCAGGAACTTCCCTCTTGTGGAAGTTCTAGACAATTTTTACTTTGAACTTGTTAAAAATGGCTTGGATTTTCTTCAATGTTTTCAATAATAGGCTGAACAATAGCAAAAACAACAAAAGCCCTTCACTTTCATAGATTCGATGTCCGTTAACTGACTGGATTAGTTGAGGCCTCAGAAATCCACCTACTGTACTATGTAGGCAACCCCCAACACTCCCCCATCCCCCAGGCTTTTGGCTGTTTTCTAAATTCATGCTAGAGTTCCAGCATACATTCCCAGCATCTATGGATTCTTCTGGAATAGCAAATAGGAGAAGGCAAATTGGTTTTAACTCAAGTGCCAATTCTCATGGATTGGGGGTGGCTTTTTAGAGCAGTGAGGTGAGATATATTCGGAAGCTGCACCTGCACTCACCTGGAGGGAGCATGGCTAAGGGATTTAGTGACGTCATTTGGGGGAGAGGAGAAACACTGGGCTGGGTACAGGATGTGCACATCACATATTTCACATCATTTAAAGGAAGCATGATGTATTATCCGAAAAGACTGTTCAACAAGCAAACGTGTTGCTGTTGTTTACACAATACTACTGCTTTCTCTCTTACATGCAGATGAGTTTTCCTTCGTTCCTTCTGTCTTTCTCTTTATCCTTAGAATACAGATGTCTAGTATATTTCAGCCTTGCATTCGTTATTAATATGAGTATCTCTTGCTTGATCAAGTTCTTAGACTCAAAAAGCCATAAATAGATTAAAAACTTAATGAATTATATATCGCAATTCTATTTTGTGTGAAACATTAGTTATATAATAGTTCCAGTAAAAAAAAAAACACACACAAAAAATACGGTTAGCTGATGACATATCAACAATATAGTAGAAAATAGGGAAACGACATTGAATGGCAATGAAAATGACATCAATATCAGATAATGTCTGGGCATTTCTGCTATGTCTACATTATGTATTGTGGCCATCTGTTTAATATCCGAAGTGCGGCATGTCATTAAGGCACTCATTTACTATCAGGTACAGAAAACTCTCAATGCATACACTTTATGTCCTATTTCGTAAGTTAGAAAATATGAAATGGTAATCCCTTGCATGAGGTGTAAATTATATGCAATCATGGTGAGAATTACCTTCAATTGTTAAAAATTCTGATTCCATTTATACTGCTTTATTTCCATGCCACTGGGTGTGAAATCTACAAGATGAGTTTGGAGTCTATTAAGTCCAAAACAGAGAGATGTGGTGAGGTAAAAAAGCAAACGCCCTGTCTGGAAGATTATGCAGGTACACATCTACGATCATGGTACAACAAAAGATCACGGCTGCTGAAATCCACTGGCTGTGAGCTCTGAGTCCGAAAACCAGTGTTTCTGAATTAGAGGAGACCCCATAAGCTAATTATACTAACTCTTGTTTGCTTGAATTCATCATAAACTTCACCACTAAATTGCTATCTAGTACAGAGGTTGTAGATTTTAACTTCAAGATTAATTTTTTAAATGAACCCAAGGAAAAAAATCAAGTCATCAAAAATAACATTGCAAGTTCACTAAAAATGGACATTTTTAAAGTGAAAAAAAAAATTGAGATGAACATAAGACTAGTCTTCTCCCAGAAAAGGTACTTCACAAATATTGATGAGCCACCGTACAGTTACACACATGCACCAAGACCACATTTGTTCTATTCTGCTCTCACTGGTGAAAATTTCACCAAACCCACACCTCTCTACAAGCCAGAGTCGGTAAACCATGGAGATACGCCTAAAGTCTATCACATTTGCATAATTTTAAGTGTCAGGGAGGTCTTTCATATGTCAGGCTGAACTATAACTTCTTATAACTTTATCACTCTAAATTGCCCCTTTTGAGATCATACAACACAAATTTAAGGCACCTTCTATGTAAAGATTTGTCAAATATTTGAGGAATGTGTCATACTGCCGGCATTTTATCCCTCATTCCCTCAAGACTTTCTGATCCTTTACTACCATGGTCGCGGTCCATGAACACACATTAAGTTTTTTCCCCATGTCTCTCCTAAGATGTAACCCTCATGGTATACATTGAACGCCAGGGAAAAATACCCACAATCAAGTATAAGTACTCCAAAATATCCACTGTCCCTCAATTCTGATAAAAATTTGAAGGAAAGGCACTATTTATGGAACAAAGCCTGAGGGTATGCAGTCCATACACTCATTAAGTCACTCTAAAATCTATTTTTAAATGAGATAAGACAATTAGAATATTCCCGTTGGATTTCCTTAACTATCTTGTGCTCCAGTCATGACAGAACCAGAGTAAACTGAAGAACATTAAAAGGAACAGTTCTTGGAATTTTGCCACTCTCTATTCCCCTTATTTGTAGGTGAATGTATTAATTATTATGTCGCCCCAGGTCCATTTAGGATAACACATCCATCCTCAAATTTAGTGCAAGAAATACTGGAGCCATATTTCTGACTCACCTGTTGGAAGAAATAATGCCTCATCCCACATATTTTGGGTGCAAGAGTCATACCTGGCTCCATCTCACTTCATGTCCCCGACTTCCTTGTTTATTTAAAATATTTATCTTAATCAGTTTCATTTTTTAAAGAATAAACTGAGTAGTGAACAAGCAAATAAAAGCAACTATGAATTGCTTACAGAAGACATTGCACTAGGTTAAGCTACCTCCTTTATTCTTATAACTCCATAAAACGTGGTAATTCGATGAATTTGTGCACACAAAGGCTAGAGGTATTTCCATCCACATTTCATAAAACAACCACTCTCTCCCCACATCGGTTAAATAGATACTAATAAGTGCTGGTGTCAAAAAAGCGAGATATTATGTGGCACCTTCCCAAACGTTACAGTCTAGTAGGGAGAGATAGGTAAGTAATTCACAGTCATGGTGACATTCACAGAGTGAAACGGGAGAATGGAAGAGAGATATTTGGAAAGGTTGAGGTAAGTTTCCTTTTAAAAATTCCTAGAGTAAGGTGTTTTGAGGGGTAAGTAGAAATTGGTACTGGTTAGGTAAAGAAAGGACGGGGGAAATCATTCCAAGAAGAGGGAACATAAGGGGTAACAGTTTGTTCTCTTTCTCTTCCTCTTCTCATTAACGGTCTATATTTCACTTATCTATTGCTGCTGAAATCCTTACCTCAACATTTAGTGACTTAAAACATTCATGATTGATTATTCCCCATGCCGCTTTGGGTTGGCTGAGCAGCTCTTGGCTCATCTTTTCTGGTCCTCTCGCTTAGCTTGCGTCATCAGACACCATACCTGGCTTTGAAAGCCCACGGGGTCTCCTTCACATTCAGCCAGTTGGTGGCGGCTGTCAGCTTGGGGACGTGGGTTTCCCTCCATGATCTCACTCGCCAAGAGGCTAGACTGACTTTTTCGCAGCGAGGCAGCCTCGTGGCTCTAAAAGGTCAAAGGCGAAACGTGCAAGAGGCCTTGAGGCCTAGCCCGAGAATCTGCATGGAGATAGTTCCCCAGTCTATTAGCCAAAGCTTGTCACAGGCGGGTTCAGGTTCAAGGGGAAGGAAAGTGGGTTTCACTTCTTCTTTAAGAAGCAGCAAAGTCTCTTTCCAGTGACCATGACACAAATTATCATAATCATCTTTGCTAACAATCTATCACTAACGCACGTGGGATGTCATTGGGATAAAACTAAAGCAGGGAATGACCATTACAGGAAGTTGTCACGTCCTTTGAAGTGAACAGGTTTGGGAAGGATAGGTAAAAGGGAGGCTAGAAGAAAAAACAATTAAAAATATCCCCAAATGGCATCATTTATTATGGTCATTTGTTTTCACCGGGGTCACGTAAGTCACAGGTACACAGCAGACAATCTACTGCCTCACAGAAAGCTAAAGAAACAAAATGGAACCCTTAATAATTGTTGCAATTTAAACTATAACAGGATGCTAATTTGATCTTACTTAAATTCTGTAATTACTCTGAAAAGTCAATCTCATTGTTGCCATTTGAGAGATGAGAAACCGGAAATGAAATAACTTGCCCAAAGCCTGGCCTGCCTTACTCGAAATGAGCTAAGCAGGAAAGGCAACCTGGTACTAGCCCGAGAACCGAGCCCACGGCCACAGGGACCCTTCCCAAGGCTGTTTCTCCTCCAGCTGACACGGACCCAGCGCACCAGCAGTACAGGGAGTACTCACATCCACACACAAGGATACAGGGAGAGGGTGCGGTTCCTCACACAAGGTGCCTGCAATTCAGCAGTCAGCATGGGATGGGGTGGGGGTCACTCTTAGGTAGAGGCACAAAGTAACTGTGGATTCTCTCCCTTATTCAACACCGGCTAGTAGATAGAGCCTAGCAGCTCCCAAGCTCTACCTATTTCTATGAAAGGGGGCATGCTATTCTCTTCTGCATTCCAGCTCTCCAATTTTGAAACCTGTACTTTGTCTATAACACGAAGTTGCTTCCCAATGGAGATTCCTCTAATTTCTAAATCTCCAGCTAACTTTGAATTGATTTCTAAAAGGGGCCTATTGCATCCACACTAATAATGGTGCTATATCTAAGAATGTATCACCTCTGTGTCACTCTAATAAATTCCATGAAAAATGTGCTCATCTGAACAGATCTCAGTGTCAACTTCGGCTCATGCATGTATAGAATCTTTTCCCTCAAGTATCATGCTTTAAAAATATTTAGGGGGGATATCGTATAGTAAAATATTTTTAGGGCAGATGAGAAAACTATGTCCTCAAATGCTCCCAATATTTTCTTCCAAATTTGAAACTATGTAATACCGTACAGTAAACTGACAATACTTTTCCAGGTCACTTATGCCTAAAAATATTACACAAAACAAACACTGACCTTTTCTGGGTTTGAACACAAAAATTAAAAGCATCTTTATTTTTGACTCTTGGCTTTTTGGGAACGTCTCCAGGGAAACTTCACTTCACTACCGATTGAGTGAGTTAACCTGCTGCCCTCAAGACTATTTGTCTCTGTGGAACTCTGTTCATTCATCCTCAAGGGCACCTTTCCTTTCAAAGCCACACGAGCAGAGAAGTTTTTATACAGAAAAAAGAATTAATCACGTATTTGTCATACTGCACACAAAGTAAGTCATTTGATACAATGGAGCGAACTGTGAGCTGTAAATTCACTCCAGTCCAGTTCTACAATATGATGCTGGTCAGGTGCTTCTCAGGCAACAGGTAAGATTGATGACTGATTTTCAATTTGCACAAATAACAGCACTCAACCTCAAAAACACATTTTAAAGCCACTCTAGTAGCAAGGCAATATGACACACAGATAATAGTTATTATATTTCTATCCAGAGTCCTAATGCTAACTGTTCTAATTGTTTTGGGGCCCAATCCTGAATTATTTAAGGTCATATGGGTGCTAATACTTGGATAGGTTGCAAATTAGTTTAAATAATTAAAACTGTACTGTTATTTTAACTTAGAGGCTCAGTGATTTAAATTATTTAGTATTTTATATCAATCTTTTTTTTTTCTTATCTAGGAAATGACCTTTTCTGTTTTGTACCTTTTTTTGTACGACTTGAGCTACTAACTATATTGAAACTTATGTAAGCAAATTTACCCTCTAAAAACTTACTCCACGAGAAATAATTTGAAAGAAAATCCAATGAGCTCTTCTCTTTAAGAATGGAAACATGGATTCCAGCCAAGAGACGAAAAAGAGTAATGGGAAAATAAATTAATTTTAGAAGCTATAAAGAAATAAGTACCCATAATTGGTAGATATAATATTAGAGTAATTTAGAAAAACACATTTTAAACATTATTTTTAAATGAGAACTCCTTAGAAGCTTCCTGCAACTACACTTCAGTTCTTAGAGACACAATTATTGTACAATCATTTTCAAATCACTTTTTTCTCCTGGACTTCCAAGAGAAGTTTGTAGGGAAAAGAGTGGGTCATATTTTTCAGAGTTAATGTATTGGAGCCAGTTCTGTATGGAGTTATAATTCTCAAAAATGTTGTGTCATTTCATTTTGGTACAACCCTAAGCGTTTGCTTTTATAAGACTCTCACAAAAAAGCCTTTTGGTCCTCAAACCCCTCACGAGTAGATTATGCTACCTCACACCCAAGCGCTTTAATCTGTATCAATTATGAATAAGGACATTCTCTTGTACAGTCGCAATGCAGATATTAAGTAAGGTCATTAGCATCAATCTACTGCTACCATCTAATCCAAAGACTCCATCCAAGTTCTGCCAATTTTCTCACGAATGCCCTTTATAGAGAATGGGATCAGGTCAGCATCACCTCTTACACGTACTTGTCATGAACTTTTAGCTTTCTTTACTCTGGAGTAGTGATTTGAACTGCAGGACCTTAACATTTTGAAGACTATATCGACTGACTGTTTTATAGTACGTCTCTTAGATTACATTTATCTGATAGGTCTGCACTTTTAAATTTCGGTTCTGTCGTTCTGGTAGGAATATCACAGAACTGACACCGCGTTCTTCTCATTCTGTCCTATCAGGTGAGTCACAATTTCAATTTGTCCAATCGCATATAATGTTAAACTTGGCACCTTGATGAAAATGTGCCCTGCCAGGTTTCTCCACGGTACAATATTCTTTTTGTCTGTATAATGACTTTGCAGGGAGGTAATTGAGACTATTCCATTCCTCATAAAACTTTCACCCACTACTTTAACATCTATTTCTGTTTCTTGGATGAATTAATTATTGCAACTGAGATTGTTGCCAAATGGTTTGATCTAATTCTATCATTCTCTCTGCAGTCTCCCGTTGGCATACCAGTGAAGAAAAGGTGTTCCCATCTGAAAATTAAGTTATTCATTTATTTATTTATTCAGTAAAAAAATTATGGGTTCTTATTTTATTTAGCCATTTATAATAATCCATTTCTATCATTATTTATTTTGCTGATCAGATTATCCCCGATATGGCTGTGGCAGACCCTTCTAGCTGGCTTCCTGTAGTTTTTGACACACTGGAATCTTTCTTAGAAAAACTCCTTCCATTTTAGTACAACAAGGCATTCCAGGCTAACCTGATATCTTCCCTGTCCCGATCTTCAAGTCGGCAATTTCGCCAAAAAGCTCTGGTCCTTTCAGGTGGACAATGGCATTGTAAAAGCAAGATGTGGACTCTAGTTATCCTTATCGGGATGGCAGCTCCTAGACTGTATTCAATGGGAGGAGTGAAAGAATATATTTAGGCTCGTCCTCTCCTCCACATAGTTCTCTCTCTCTCTCTCTTCCCCTCTCTCTCTCTCTCTCTAGTTCTCTCTCTCTCTCTCTCTTCCCCTCTCTCTCTCTCTCTCTCTGTCTCTCCTCAAAACTGTGACTTCACACTGATACATCTAATTTGAAGTCCGCATCACAGAAACCATTCGAGTTTTTCCCTTTGATAGGGAGAAATGTGGCTGCCACCATCCTCCACGGATTTTCTTTTTGGACAAGTCCCTCTTGCACGTAACCGATGTTCCGTCACCACTGTCACTGCTCCCAGGCCGGTGGCCTGCTCGGCCTGCCACTCTCACTGGTGGCCGCAGCCTCGTGGCTGCCGTCAGCCATGCTCGCAGCCTCCGGTCATCGCCCTACTGGGAGGGCACCCTCCCCGTCCACATGGGCCACTCACCCCTGCACAGTGCTGTCCCCTGACCTTTCTGGATCCCCCCCACCCCCCAGTAACTTTTAGAATGAACTATTCAGGCAGAAAGAAAGGAAGCCAGGAGGAAAGGCAAGAAAGCCAACCGCCAGGGGAGCGAGCACACTGCGTATCAGAATTAGGCTTGAAAAGCAGCCATTGAGGAAACGCGTGAGCTGTTCTTCTCCCAGGATTGTTTTGGGACACTTTCTGGAAATAAGGTGCCTGGAATGGCTGGTGTTCATCAGAGACGCTATTCATACATGCCAGTATGGAAGGAAAATGAAACTACATAGCTGCCATGGTGCGTTGCCTACCTGTTCACACTTTCCCAGGGAGGAGGCAGATTTCATAATGTGCCATTCTCCCTTTAGAGAGCTCACTCTATAGCAGTCTATAAACAACAAAATAATGATAACAAGATGGCAAATGTGTTGGCTCTGTTTGACTTCTATGTCTATTGTCCCTGCTCAGTGACTAGATAGCCCATCTAATGCACAATAGTTCATTTAACAAACTATTGATTAACATCTTGTGGAATAATGTATTGCACTATGGAGACAGCTCATCCTCAGAGATCTCACATACTTCATAGTAAAGACATAAGCAAGAGTTACAAT